>NC_045447.1:23197580-23301784 GCF_002776525.5 Piliocolobus tephrosceles | reverse complement strand
AAAAAAAAAAAAAAAAAAAAAAAAAAAAAAAGTTGGTAAAAAGATTAAGGGAGAGGCAGAGAAAAAAACAAGGGAAGCAAGAAGGAAGGAACTTGGAGTGGGAAAGAAAGACGGATAGAGGGGCCAGTCTAGGAGCATAACTGAAATGCAGGCAGATGATTAACCAACACTGAAAAACCCTGGAAGTTTCTAAAGGAAGCAGGACTATTCTGTCTAAGAAAACTGAGAGTAGCAAATAAAGGGAAATATCCTAAATCAAAAGGTTGCTTCAGGTTGGCCCTATTAAAGATATAGACATACTATAAACCATAGAGTGAGATAGCCTAGAAAATTACTGTTAGATGAGATCTTGGAGGCTTTCTAGTATGAACTTCTTTTCTTGATCTCTCCATGTATACTTGTCCACTCACTTTTTTTATGTTGTTTTTAGCAGACAAGATCCACTTAATCCATTGTGCAGTTCCTTCTTATTTGACCTCTAGGAAGCTCAGAGCTTAATTTAATGTAATACTCAATTGCAGTATCTGTTACCTATTAGGTTTCCATTATATCCATATCTTCCCTTCTTGCAAATATAGCTAGAAAAGCTGCAATGGCTCAAGGGCTATTCTAGGCTCTGTGAGGGCTACAAAATGCTTCAAAGAACTCCAACTGGCAATGGGAAATATATTTTCTCCACATTGATTTATTCATTAACTCCTGAAGTTATTGAATGTCCGTCATGTGCCAAAATCTTTACCAAGAACACTAACAGGTGTAAAGAATAAAAATTAAAGAAATATTCTCTGTATTCATTATCTTAATAGTGTGTTAATATGCACTTGAGAATAAATTTTATAAATACACAAACTATCTCAAAAATTGGTTATGGGGAGTGTTCAAATAGATATGACATTTTCACTGCAGATCCTCCGAGATGTTTCTGGTACATATCGATTCATAAAATCCCAATCATGAAAAGACACAAATCTAAGTGTGTAAGATCTATGTGGGTGTAAATGGAAACCCTTTAAAATGTTGTGACTTATCCATCGTAATTTATCTGATTAGTCTTCCTGCCAGATCCTTTTAACTGAATCACATTGGATTTGGGATAATTAACCAAGGACCTTTATACTATTTTGAAGGTTAATTCCAACCCCACTCATTCAGCATACGTTTGGAGTGTCCTTGCCTAATGCCAAGTCCTGGGCTAGGCAAAAGGACATGGAGATTGTTTCTGAGTTTCCTCATTGAAGGATTCTGGTTAAGAGCCCTCTGCCAATCACTACTGTAAATATATTATCTAAGTGCTCAGCAGAGAAAATTCATGTTCCAATTTTCTGATTGAGTAACCACCGTGACCAATCTCTGGGTAGAGCCATCAGGAAATAACTGCTATTTAGTCTCACATGTCTTTGTTGAGCTTTGTGCCTCCACAATAGGAGGATTACACAAGGAAGTAAAAGATAAATTGGCAATACCTAATATAAACACATTCTTTTCAGAATGGAGCAAACTACATGAGATGGGAAACATGGCAAGTGTTTCACAGAAACCAGTGAATAAGATTTAGGATGTGCATTTGACATTCTCTGACACATTTTGGTCCTCACTTTTGGCCAAATTAGTCTGTCAACAACATCTACTTGGTGCCCACATGTAGGGTGGCGTGCATTTGGCACGGAAGATGGAAAAAATAAGAAAAGGTCAGAGACATTTTTAGATACAACTCCAGAGGGCACCATTCACAAAGATTGCAGTATAAATGGCACCCTCTAAAATCGTGCGATCCTCAGTCTTTACAATGATGTAAACTGAGACTAGGAAATATTTCCTGCTTCTATGTTTTTATATATTAATAGGGAGGGCTCAATCAGGTAAAAATAAAAAGCCATGAACAACAACAACAACAACAAAATGTTGATGAGAGAAAATAGTAAATTGTAGAGCTGAGGTTTAGAAGCAAGGACAATGAGTTTAGATTTGTCAGGCTCCGATTCAAATCCAGACTGCAGAGAAACATTAGGAATCCATGATGAAGGCTGATGGGAAAACAGAGCCAATTAGAGGGTAAGGCTGAGATTAGAAACTTTTATTTACGATTTGTCTGTAGAAAGTTGATAGCTGGAAAGATAAGATGGCACAATTTTCTAATGGAAATAGATCGTAGAATTAGAATAGACACAAGAGAAGTATAGGATTAGACCTTGGCAAATCTCTAGTTAAGGAAAAGGATTAAGGTAGGAGAACCTAGAAAAGAAGCTGGAAGCTTGTGCATTCATCCCCAGTGTCACTGGGTGAATCGCAGTGGCATATCACAGACCACAAAGACTGTCAAATCCACAAAGACTCTGTGGATTTCAGAATTGTTGTTTGGCAAACTCTGGTTTGCCATATAAGGGCACAGATTGTCATTTTTCACAAATTCCAACCTTCTATTTCTCAAGATATGCCTCAAGTGCATTCGTCAGTTCCATCAAGGACATTTCCTGGTGGTGAGGAAACTTTAAATCCCACAAATTCTTAAGAATTCTTTTTTTTTTTTAATAGTAGTTATTTAGATAATAAAAGAGGTTAAATTACCCTATTGTTTTATATTCAGGGGGAACTGCATTTCATATTCAGAGGGAGACTCAACAGACATCCTATGAAATTCAATAGATGGGCAGAAATTAACAGACATTCCTTCCATTCTGTGTATGTTTAATCCATCCCTGACAGTGTGACAGTGCTAGAGTCTGCAATAAATTGGTGAACAAAGCTGACACAATCCTTTCTTGGCAAATTGATATTCTAACAGGAGAAACACACACATATACCAAAGTAACAATAAAGACGCAAAGAAGTGCACACATAAAAGTGTTCTGTGAACAGGAGATAAAAGAGGGAATCAAGGGGACCACGATTTAGATAGGGTAGTGATGGAAAGCCATTCTGAGATGATATTTTAGTAGAGACCTCAAAGGTAAGAAAGTGCAACCTCAGGAAGAGACTGAAGAAGGAATATTTCAAGTAAAGAGAATGGCATTTGCAAAGGCTTTGAGGGTGGCATAAACTAGGCAAGTTTAAGGAGGTGGCTAGAAGAGGGAAAGAGTGGAAAAAATTACCGTGGGAGGAGTTGGGAGCTGGGTTATTGCCTCATGTGAAGAATGATTAAGGTAAACAACAGTGGAGTGGAAATCACCTTGGAATTACTATCATCACCATCTAGGAGCTGCTGGACTAAGTTCGTGGCAATCAGTGAGAGAGAGAGAGATGGATGAATCCAATAATAGGCATGAAGACAATTTACAGGGCTTGTTTATGGATCAGTGCATAGAGCCAAAGACTGAAGAATTTTAGGGATGACTCCAAGATTTTTATTTGAGAAACAGGATGGATGATAGAGCCATTTACTAAGAGGAAGATAATGAGGTAGTGCCAAGTTTTGGGAGGAAAATCCAGTTTTATTTTAAATGTGCTAAACTTGAAATATCTGTGAATGATGTAGTCAAAGACAAGAATAGCAAATTTTGAAAGTGAAAAGTAATTCTTTTTCCTGTAGTAAAAAAAAAAATGGATAGGACTCTCCACAAAGTGAACAAAAATGTGATCAGATCATTTATTTGCTTAAGCTTTTCAGTGGCCCTGTTTTTCCTCCTGGCTAAGGATCCTGATACTTAGCTGGGTATTCAAGGCTCTCTGTGGTTTGTCCACAACCACTTCCCCTACTTATCTCACACTCCAACACAATAGACAGTCCCTCATTTTACAAAGTATTCATTTCTGGAATTGGGGAATACCTTTTTCCCTCCTTCCCAGGTACATGTGATCTAAATGGAGTGGTATTATAAGAAAGAAGGGAGGGAAAATTAAGTATTGCTTTTTGTAATTCATGAATCATTAGTTTATGGACCAAGGTTACTGTATTAAGAATGATTTTGAAAAGCAAAACATAAATACTTGCTAATCCCCTAATTTTTATTCGTTTGTTTCCTTCTCTGCTTCAGCTAACCAGCTCACTGCACTAACTCTCTTGGAAAGGGGAAGAACTGGCTACCAGATAAGTCCATTGCTGGATAGGAATGGGTTAAACTCCCAGAATGCTTAGCCCTCAGACCTTCTCTAAGAGGCAGAAATGGGGGTTTTGATGGTAATAGAAATATATACTCACTGTGTTTCACTGGGACAATTACCTCAAAAACTCATTGCCTGAATTGCCTATATGTTGGGCAGGTACTTGGCACTCTAATGAGAAGTAATAACAAGGGAGGTGCATTCTTCTTTCTCAGATAACTTGTTATCAGGGAAAGACACATATGCAGTATAATAGAATACAAGGTTGGAAGCTATCAGTCCCAGGAATCAAGGACATTTAAATTGTTATCAGAAATAAGATGGTGGAGAGAGAACCTCTAGATGAGAATAATATGAAGAGCTTTAAGGAAGAGGGTCTGTTTGAACTGGGCTTTAAATTATGGATATGATTTCAACAACATGGAAAGAAAGATATTTTAGGAGAAAAGTAGACTGTAACAGAGGCTGGAAGATCAAATATGTTCTTGTCAAACTAGAAGTAGTTCACTAAGCACAGAAAGTAAAATCTGAAGTAGAAGGTAGGGATGGAAAAAAATTGGTTGAGTCCAGAAGTTAGAAAAACTTATTGGTTGCTTCTACCATATCTAATCCACCAACCTCCACAATTCTGAGCCTGAAAGATTTGATGGGATTAGCTCCACTCTCAGTTCTACAGAAGGGGGTCCTGGTTAGATTGAATTTATCCTTGTATCCCATTCTCATATTCAAAAGGATTAATCCAGAGATGTTAGCTGGTAGGGGTAAAAGAAGATACCCTTCTATGGGTTTTGAGCAAGCAAACCTCTTTATCTTCAATGCATACTATAGGATATTACTCTTTATCTTGCTGGATGTAGACATGGAAATCTGAAGTTCTAGGACCAGAGGAAAAGTAAATAATAAAAATAATCTGGCACTGGGTAAGCAAGGCTAAAAATTAAAAAGGAGAAGAACTGAGTCCTGACAACATTTTCTTTTGAACCAGTGGATTAAACTTTACATGAGAGTAGTGCTATTTCTGGGTTTTTAAGTTCCATGAGCCAATAAATCCCCATTATGTTTTAAGCCAATTTGACTAGTATTTGCTCTTACTTGCCATTCAAAGCACCTTGATACAGAATCCTTGAAAAGTACATTAAGGCTTTGTTGGCAATAATAGATCTACTGATATTTGTGTCTCCCAGAGTGCCATAATCTGGAAAGTAATCCTTATGGTAGTGTGCAATGCAGAACCCCATTAAGTCAGGATAGTCCAAAACAGAGGTCATGAAAGTCAGCCAGTCTTTTAAGTTGAGATTAGTCTTATTTTGTTCTCATTCTATGCCTAATCATTTGACTTCTCTCTTTGTCTCCCAGAAGAGGAAAGGAAATAATTCTACTTAAGTCTTTCCTTGAGAAGAGTTACCTCCCTTGAGCTTGGAGCCTGACACTGTTTTTCTCTCTCCCACTGACTCCATAGATGTATTCATTTCTCTTTAGGTACTTAATATAAATCAGATAAGCCACAAACTTATAATAACTTGAGTCTATTTCAATTCTAAGGCAAGTTGAATCTTCAGGGCCAATGCTTCAAGTACAAGATACTGTGGTTTCAATGACAATGAAACTCTTTGGGGAATTGCTTTCCCAAACTTTTCTGCCAGTGTTTAGATTATAGCATGCAGTCCAGGAGTATATTATGAGTGATCCTCTTGAACTTTGTCAGAAAGTCCTCATAAATTACATTCAAGAAAATATATTTAACTTCCATATACATATATATGAAATTTAAGAACTTGGACAAGTGGAATAAATTCCAACTGTCAGTTTATAGTAGTAACTTTCCTTTTCAATTTGGAGATTGAAATTTGGGGCAAGAAGGCTCTAATGGAAATAGCATATTCTCTGAGAAACCAGAGGTGCTGCTTGACTTCTGGAATACTTTTTATGGAATTATACCTTATTCTGGAATTTTAAAAAGCCTGGGTTATGGGCCCAGGTATTTGTGGGATTCCATCATATGCCAGTTACTAAACCTTAGCCTTTTCATCAATGGAATGGGTTTAACCTTTCCATTTTATGGTAGACCATAAAAGGAAAATATTCCTGAATAAATAAAAAGTATTACAATTTATTGTGCTCTTACTATGCTTCAGGGGCTGTGTTATAAACATTAATATTTATCATTTATTTAGCTCTTAATATGTACAAGGCACTAAATATTCATGTGTACTTACATTTAATACTCACACCACTCAAATAATGTAGGTACCAATATTATCATTTTCTAGATAAAAAAGTTGAGGCACAGAAATGTGAGGAATTTACCCAAGATCACACAGGCAAAATACGCTAGAACAGAGAATCAGAGGGAGGCAGTCTGATTTTTATAGAACCTGTTACTCTTCCTTTTCCTAGCAGCACTGAGAGCTGGGTACTGGGAATATCATTTTATCTGATGAGAAAACTAAGACTCTTTCTGTTTTGTGCTACAATAACAGAATACCACAGACTGCGTGATTTATAAAGAACAGAAATGTATTTTCTCACAGTTCTGGAGGCTGGCAAGTCTAAGATCAAGGCACCCATATCTGATGAAGGTCTTCTTGCTGGGTCCTCACATGGTAGGAGACAGAAAGGGAAGAAGGAGATGAATCCTGTGTCTTCACATGGCTGAAGAGAGTGAAAGAGTAAAGCCGTTCCTGCAAGTCTTTTTACAGTGGCATTAATCCCTTCATGAGGTGGTATGGTTTGGCTGTGTCCCCACCCAAATCTCATCTTGAATTGTAGCTTGCAGAATCCCATGTGTTGTGGAAGGGACCTGGTGGGAGGCAATTGAATTATGGGAGTGGATTTTTCCCATGCTGTTCTCATAATAGTGAATAAATCTCATAATATTTGATGGTTTTATAAAAGGCAGTTCCCCTGCACAAGCTGTCTTGCCTGCTGCCATGTAAAATGTGACTTTGCTCCACTCTGGCCTTTCACCATGATTGTGAGGCCTCCCCAGACATGTGGAACTGTGAGTCCATTAAACCTCTTTTTTAAAATAGATTACCGTGTCTTAGGTATTCCTTCATAGTAGTATGAAAATAGACAAATATATGAGGAAAGAGCATTTATGAACTATATATCTTCCATGAGGCCACACCTCCCAACACTGTTTCATTGGGCATTAATTTCAACATGAGTTTTGGAAGGCACAAAAATATTCAAAACATAGCTCTTGCAGACTACGTAGAACTTTCTCAAGTTCACTCAGCTATTCAGTCAGAGTATTTAGACTTAAAACTCAGTTTATGTACCATCATATTTTCCTTATATACCCACTCTCTTCATTTCAAAATTTTCCATTTCATGTTTTCTTCCAATTAAATTCTCACCTTTCTCTTTCTTAGTTAGATTCGAGTAACATACAAGAGGTCAAATAGACAAATTACTGACAACTGCATGTGTTTTAAACACATGTTACTTTTAAGGAAACTGGTGGAAGAACTTTACATGAACTCACGTTATATTGACTCAATTGCGTATCAGTTTAAAAATATAATCTGTAATTTCATTTTGAAGTTTACTATACTTTATATTTTTTAACTATGTTCTTGACCAGATTGATGTCTTAAAATCATTAACACATTATCATATTCCCTTAATGCATGCCATGCTTATTCATTTCAAACTCAAATTTTAATCAGGATTAAGAAGTTTGAGTTCTCATTCTTTATTATCGGTAAGTTTCACAGCCATGTGTAGAAATGTTCTGGGTTTTTTTTATGGTCAAGAGTGTAGATTCTTCTAAAATCCTTTCCTCTTTAAGACAGAAAATGTAGAACATTAGAATTTCAGTTTTTGTATCAATAGCTGCCACCTCAATCAACTTACACAGCCCCATCCCCATAAATATTGTTCAACGAGCAAGATGTTAAGCAATGTAGCATAGTGATTTGACTACGCTAGCTAAATAAAATGTTCCATTAGAGAACCACCAAAATGAAAAATATAAATTGGCCAGGTTAAAATGAGAACAAGCTATAGAAAGCAATTGAATTCAGAATCATGAGAATTAGAAGGCATGCCATTATGAAACTCCTCTGCATTAGATGCTCACATTGGCTCATATCGTAGCTTGCAATTATATTCCAAATCTCTCGTCTCCTTTAATTTATATAAGCATTCTGTGAGACAGGTATTCTTTTTTGAATTTTCCAAAAGGGAGGATCAGAGACATGACAAAATATTCCAAGGTTCTGTAGTTACAAAGTCATTGGACTAGGATATATATCTAATTCTGATTCCAGAATCCAAGCACAATTCATTATACTAACTGACATGGATATTATCAGTAGATAAAGGGTTAAAATCCCATAGGCTTTCATTCTGTCTTCTCTGGTCTTGGAATCTACTGGGCCCCCAATGAATGACTTTGTTTTTCTTTGTTTTTGTCCCTTTCTATTCTTTTTACAGTTTTCTTGGCCATATTCGTAGGAAATGATGCCAATTAAAACTTTGCAAGGCCAAGGCTGGTTAATGTATCACTGACCACAGATTTCCCAGGATTTGGCCAAACTCTGATTCCTCGATTATTTGTATTCTGCCCCCTCCTGTCTGGAGCCCCTAAGGACCTTCTCTTGCCAGGGCTCAGGTCTCTTTGTCGTTGGTCTTGGGCTCCATAGCTAGAGGGTGGGCATCCTGTTTGTGTCTACAGCTGGGGCACCTTCTGCATGCTGTTTTTATATGAACACTTTCAAAATACAAAGCCCTTTCGTTTTCTTTACTAACTCCACTTTTTTCTCTCCCTTCATGTCCTAGATGGAGGGCTTATCTCTAGGTTCCTCAACTTTCTCTGCCTCTAGTTAACATGTCGGGCCTAGAGTGGGCCACACACTGACATAGTCTTTGGTCTAACACTCACACTTTAGTTGTGGTCTTGTGTTCTAAACTTTTGGTTCTCTGGGTCCCTCTCTAAACTATCTGTTTAGAGAGAAATGGGATTGAATCCAGGTCAGTCTGATGCCACAGCTAGCACTCTCCTACCACCTCATGCTGACATTTAATCTGGGATTTGAAATACAGTGATCTGAAGACTTTTAGTTGATTCCCAATATTCATCCTGCTCAATATTCTTTTTAGCAAAGACAGACATTTTAGAGCAATAGTTAGAATGTCTAGTTTTGGTCCCAGTGTCAATCAACTGGACCAGTTTTCACAGTCCTCTTCTCAGTAATGTTGAGCTGCACTTTACAGCTGAGCACGTTATCACTCACCTATAAGCTCATCTTTGTCATCTTCTTTTTTTTCTGTAACTAGGTGTTATCACACCACAATGTTCTGGCAAAAGAGATATAAACTGATGTAGTGTATATGGGGTACTTATCCCTAAAAGGGAAGCTGTGTATCCATCCTAACCTACTTTTTCTTTCTGATGCTTGGAACAATGTTTTAAGGGACGCCACTCTGCAGCCATTTTGGTCCATGAGGTTGAGGTACACACCCTAGGAATGATGGAATAGAGAAGCAAAAACTCCTATGTCACTGATGTAAACAGACTCATCATACCAAATTCATACCTCCTTCCCACAGTACACTTCAAAATGAAGACAACTGATCTTCTAACTTCTTTTAAAGCATTGTTATTTATTTCCCTCATACACAACAGAAACCAATCCCAGCTAATATAGATTGATAGATCATTAAAGAGATGAGCAGAGAGAATTAGATGTTGACAAAATAAAGGAAATTGACATGAATAGAGGCAATTTAATGTAGCTATTGTAGTTATATGTGGCTGAGATAAAATATTTTAAAAGCACAGATTCTTGCAGCATTATCTGGTATCTCTGTATTTAAACAACTTAATTATAAGTTTCTCCTAGTCCATGTAGTCTTATATGAAAGCATAAGGTCTTTGATCAAACCCTTGAATTTCCACTTGCTATTGACAAGTGGAATGAGTCCATTTATCTCTCAAAGCTTTATTTGTATACAAATAAAAGAGTGTGAGATATCAAGTGTTTACCATAGTAATGGAACAGAGAAGGCACCCAGGTAGTAGGAATTCCCATGGGTTCAGACATTCCCTACAGTTCCAGGAACTTCATTGCTGGCTCACCTTAAAGGAGCTGACTGTATTCTGCTAAGAAAATCTCCCCCTTATTCCTGCTCCATTCCCTTCCCTATTTGGACATATCAAGAGATAAGTTTCAGTGATTTTGCAAAGATTCCATTAGCATTAAATGGAGTACACACAACCCAGGAGAACTGAAACTCTGTCAGTGGAAATATCTAAGTGGAAATGTTCCTGTCCATGACGCTGTTGCTTTAGAGACCTTGTCAGTAAGAGCTTTTGTCTTAGGGGTTTGTAAATATTTATATTTTTATACTACTATGAGAGGAACAACAGCCATTCCACATGAATGGATTACGTTAAATGTACCCAAAGTCTGTAATTCAAGCTGTCAAACGTGAGGAAATACCAGACTTAAGGCTGCCATTCCAATCCACTCAGAATAAATAAGGACTTTGGGCAGAACTCTTTAACACAATGGCTCACAGACATATGGAAGACGTTACCGGAGAAGATGACTGAAGGGAAGGAAAAACACATTAAATGAATTTGAGAAATACCTAGTCTTTCCCCCAGAGTGGAAAAGGTTTGAGGCTTGAGGGAGATGATTGTTGGCCTAGAAATAGAGAAATAGATTAATATTAAACTGAGAATGAGGGGTGGCACGTGGAGGCTTTTCCTGTTGCTAAGACAGTTGTCTGTTTTTCATTTATTGTTTTGGTAGTCTGTTGATATGACACCAGTATAGGAACCAAAGTGTGTGTCTAAGCAGACTAGGTGAGAGTATGGGATTTACTTACTGTAGAGGTTCTGTGTTAAGAGTGTGGCCAAATTTCCTGGAGTATAGAACACAGGTGGGAGCTGTGTTTATAGAACTGAGAAAATGCATTTCAGTGTGAGATTGACCAGTGGATCATAAAAATTTGATTCAATTCTACAAGGGTGTACTGGACACCTACTTTGTGCCAGGCATAGGCAATGAAGCTTGAGAAGCAATCTGATTTAGTGGAAAGAATGTGAGCTTCTAGTCCTTGCTCTAAGGCTCACAAGCTTTGCAGAGTAAAACAAATCACTTCCACTTTGTGCGTGTCCACTTAAAATGTCAGATTTTTCTTTTTAACAAATAAATCCTAGGTCGGATCATTTAGCTGAAGACTAAATGGGCTTGCTAATGCTCCCTGTTTCACGCTCCAGTCTAGACTGGGGAGAGTTCCAGGTGTGGTAATATGTTCACTCATATTTGATATCCCTCCTTGTGATACCCCTACTTGTGATGGGGTATACCACCCCACATTTAAAAACTCAGGTATGGTCAAATGACTTTTTTGTGCAGTGGGATGTAGGCAGAAGTGATGTGTGTCTGAGCAGAAGCTATGAGAGCCAGTAAGAGGCTCAGTGTATCTGCTTTTTCCTCCTCTCTGCCCTGATGACCAACAGTGGTCCAGATAGAAGCTAACGCATCAGCCTGTGGCCTAGCGTAAAAATGATGTAAAGCTGTACTATGACTGACTCTCACCAACATGCAGCATAAGTGAGAAATTTACACTTAATGTTTTAAGTCACTGAGATTTAGGGACCCTCTTTTTACTGCAACAAAACCCATTTACCTCTACTCACAGGATAGGAGAAAACTCTAGTTTGCAAAGTACACATTCTTACCTCATGATGGACTAAGTCACAGTGTGCTATATCCCCAGGAGAGAGGGGAGAAATAACAAATTCTTTGTGTTTATGATCTTTCAATAGATTAACGCTACCCAATTAAAAAATGTAGCCCAAACTTTCACCTAGCAATTGGTTTACTCACTCCTCCTCTATGGGAAGGAGAGAGTAAAATTAAGGTAAGAAACAAAGAGGCAGTGTTACTTTAGTGGTGTCTCCTGTGAATGAAAATAAGATGTCTGTTACCTCTAACAGCACTGAAGACCTATTGAACAAGGAGGTAATCTGATCAGATATAATTTGGAAATGTCTCTCTTGATACACTTTGTAGGATAAACTGGAGTAAATACAACTGCAGCAAGATTGAGCAAGTAGGAGGAAGTACAATAATTAGGACAAATGAGTGAAGAGGGTGCACTTAATAAAGACAATTACAATAGAGCTGAAGAGTGCAAGCATGAGAAGCCTTTGTAGACAGAATGTCAGCGAGAGTTCAGATGTGTGGAGGAAATGTAGCCAAAGGTGCGAACGGTAGGACTATGACTGTGTCATTTACATACAGGGAAAATTTCACCAGGGGAATCAGTTTAAAATGTTAAGTAAGGCATTGAGTTTTGGGACTTTTCTTTGATCTTACATGGAATATCAGTGGTCACATAGGTCTGTCCTTTAAGGCCATGTTTATATACAGATCCCTGGGCAAGATGCATCATTCCACTGGACACTTGTGGCCTTTCTAGTAAATTTATGGAAGATTTACTGGAAAACCACATTGTTTATGATTCGTGGGAGGTATTCATAGGCATGGTAAAGAAGTGAAGATTTGACCACGGTTGTGCACCCTGAGACAGGAGACCACTGGACAAAGTGCCAGAATAGCCTAAGGAATTCAATAGACCTGAGTTCAATTTCCAGCTCTAGTTTGGCTTAGATCAAGTTACTTAAAACCACTGAGTCTCAGTTTTCTCACCTATTAAATAGAGCATAATAATAATATGTACTTAAAAGTGTTGTGAAGATCCCAGAATGTGATCAATGTAATGTGACCAAAGCAGAGTAGGTATTCCATAAATGCTATTTCCGTTTCCTTTCCCACACACCACTTAAATAATATGGAATGAGACTGTCTGAAAGACACCATTGAATGATATGTTTGTTACTGGTCAACTCACCCTTTCATTTTGAGAGTCCAAAAACAATCTTTCATGGTAAATCAGAGCAATTATGCCATCAAAGAAAAGAAAGGGACTAGAAATTTTTGGTTTACTATTCATTTAAAATAGCTTGAGCCAGAGGGACATTTTCCCTGGAGGAGAGATGACTTGGATAGGTTTGTGTGTGGGGTGAGGTGGAGGCAGTGGTTACTCTTTCCAAATATCATCTCATCTGCTGTGGGGGGAAAAATTGATGTGTTTTGTGGTCCAGACAAGAGAACTCTGGCCAGTAGATCAAAGTTACCATGAGACATTTCTCAGTTCAATTCATTGCAGCTAATAGTACCACAGTGACTCTTCAGAGGTAGTCAATGCTCTGTTACTGGACACATGCAATCTAAGGTTAGGATAAGACTGGTAAGTTAAATAAGGGGTAGAGATTCCCATACTTAATGAGCACTTGGACTAGATGCAGGTAAATGCAACAAATGTGTAATGACGGTGAAGTACATGAAAAACCCCAGTGGTACATTGGGAGAGGAACAGATTCAAACATAATAGAATGTCTTTCCTCTTAAGAACAGATAGCCTACTCTAGGTTCTTTGATTCTAGGATAGACTTAGTAACTCAGCTTTCCCAATTTCATTTCAGACACTGGCTAGATATTATAAATTGTCAAACTTGTGCACTATTTACTCTGATAATTCTACTTTAGGTAGAATTAGCCAGTCGAAATTTTCTTCCAAAAGAAAAATGGTCATGTAAACTTGACTTTTAACAGAGTTGCATCTTCAATGTTAGCCATGAAATTAAAGGAGAAAAAAGTACATGAATTATGTTAAGACATGTTTAATTGAAAAGCCGAAAGTTTAAATCAGCAAGGACTTATATTTTGTAAAATTGGGTTATAGGCTTAACTTAGACAATAATTGTATGCTTTCAGTGATTCATTTCCATTCCCTGAGCCTCAGCATCCCCATCTGTACTATAGAGATGCATTATTTCAGTGATTCCTTTCTCTTCTCTGAGCCTCAGTATCCCTATCTGTACTATAGGGATGGAACTTGGTAATTTTCAATTGTACCTCCTGCACCTAAATGCTATCATGATATTAGTAAGATAACAAATATGTACTAAATTTATACAATGTGCCAGACACCATCTGAGGAAATGGGAGCAGAGAAAGTAACAAGAAAGTGACCCTGCCATGGAAAAATTCATTGACTCATGGATAAAGTAACTAATAAATGCATGATTGTAAGACAAGATAAAAAGAGTTGCATGTACTAGGTACTATGGGAATAAAATGAATTAACAAATGATTCTGCTTTGAAGGAATGAAAAGGCTTCTTTCTTTAATGAGCTAGTATTAAATTTTCACATATCAGAATATGGGGAAAGTCAAGGTGATTCTATTCACAATATAGATTTTTATATATGCTTTCACTAGAACTGTTTAGAAATATGTACTATAGGCCGGGCGCACTGGCTCACTCTTGTAACCCCAGCACTTTGGGAGGCTGAGACAGGGGGATTACCTGAAGTCAGGAGTTCTAGACCATCCTGGCCAATATGGTGAAATTCCGTCTCTACTAAAAAAAATACAAAAATTAGCTGGGCGTGGTGGCACGCGCCTGTGGTCCCAGCTACTCAGAGGGCTAAGTGAGGAGAATCACTTGAACACCGGAGGTGGAGGTTGCAGTGAGCCGGGATCGTGTCATTGTACTCCAGCTTGGGCAACAAGAGCAAAACTCTGTCTCAAAAAAAAAAAAAAAAAAAAAAAGTACTATAAGCCAGATAAATAAAAGTCATCTGATAATAGTTAGAAATAATTATTGAATACCTACTAAAGACCATGCACTGTGCTAAGTACTTTACATATATTGACTTACTTACTCCTCCTGACAGCCCTATAGTAGATGACACCGACTCCATTTAGATTTACAAATAAGGAAACAGGTGCATAGTATTTAAATTCTAATTAAAATATTCATTCAGATCCAGCGGTAGTGGCTAAATATAAGGCCGTCTTGAGAAGGATTCTGAAGCTACATTTAATAACAATAGAGGGCAATGACATGCTCAATTAGTAATTCGTACAACAAATATTACTCAGCTCTTTAGATGTGCCTGGCATTATTATAGGTGATTAGAATACACTGGTAAACAAAAGCAGGCATGAGTCCCTGCTTTTTTATTGCTGACATTCTTGAGGAAGATACAAGGAACAGTAGACATAATAAATAAGTAGATCATTCAGCTTGTTAGACATTAAAACACGTTCTGGAAAAACAAGATAATGTAGACCGAGGTAAGTGGTCTCTTCAAGATGGCAGAGGTATTGCAAGTTTCAATGTGGTGAACAATGTGTGATTTGTTGAGAAGGTGGCATTTCATTAAACCCTTGAAGAAGGTTTAAGAGTTAGCAATAGCATGACATGAAAAGTGGAAATGGTGGATTGTGAGAAAACATGGCAAAATGAAAAGAAAATCAACCTTCAAATTATGGACCTTTGTGACTCTAAAGCTTAAAGAATAGCATTCCACGTAAGCAAACCAAGAAATATGAGTTACAATCTTACTAGACCTATTTCAAATTTAAGAAAGATTTAAAATTTCAAGCTATGAAAATTTGAAAAAAAAAAATACTTTCTCTCTCTGGGCTTGAGTTTTCTCATCTGTAAAATGAGCACCAATATCTGACTCACTGAGTCCGTGTGATGATTTCATGTGCTAAGGATTATAAAGAGCCTGACATGGGGCCTGACACAAAGGTGGAGTTATTTGATTCCTGTCACTCTCTCTGTAAACTTTTCTGGTACTAAAGGGAAAGAAACAGTGAACGGTTTGCTTTGAGTAAACCACTACCTTGTGCAAATGTTTCTGAAAGTGAAAAGGCACCATCTACCTGTTTAATTGCATTGTCTCAGAAATATATTCAAGTATTGACATAAATTTGAATCATTTATACTTAAGACTATCAGAGAAATTTTTCTCTCCTCTGCTTCATTAGTCCAAAGATGAAAGTGATATGCATTGGATATTCCTGTGCCCCTAGCGTATCTCTCTGTAGATGTCTATTTTGTGGATTTATGAAATATGTTAGAGTGTAGTTTTTTGTTTTTTGTTTTTGTTTTTGTTTTTGAGATGGAGTCTCACTCTGTCACTCAGGCTGGAGTGCAGTGACACAATCTTGGCTCACTGCAGCCTCCTCCTCCAGGGCTCAAGTGATTCTCCTGCTTCAGCCTCCCCAGCAGCTGGGATTACAGGCATGTACTATCATACCCGGCTAAGTTTTGTATTTTTAGTAGAGACAGGGTTTCACCATGTTGGCCAGGCTTGTCTCAAATTCCTGACCTCAGGTGATCCACCTGCCTCGGATTCCCAAAGTGCTGGGATTACAGGCATGAGCCACTGCACCTGGCCGAAGTGTAGATATTTTAAAATTTCCTTTTTATGGGTGAAAAAAGGGAAATAGAAAAATCGGAGTGCAACTGAACTATATTTTGTGAGAGAACTTTAAATTAGGAAAACTGGATGAACCTGATTTTAGGCTGATGATAGTTCACATGCCCAAATATAAATTCAAGTCATAGAAAGATTTTTTTCAGATACATCTTGGGAATTAGGAACTTTGGTTAAAAATGATTCAAATAAGCCTCACTGAAGGGTATGGAGAGTAGTGTTTACAAAATTTTGCTTTGGGTCAATTCTCACTTAAAATACCTATTATAAATTCATTAAGACTCCCTATATGCCCAGCACTGTGAAAGGGATTTTAATATCCCATCTTATTTAAGTCTTACAACAACTCTATGAGATAGGCACGTTATCCTTTTCATATAAAGAAACTGAGGCGTTTTATATCCTTTCTATATAAGAAAACTGAGGCTTATTCTGGTGAAATATTTGTTCAAGGTCATAGAACTTCTAAGATGCAGCATCAATAAGTCATACTCTGAATCCCTTTTGATCTATACTTTTTCTATGATACCATGCTTTTCCATATTTTTAATCAAATAGATTTTATAAGAGAAATTCAAACTATAGATGTGCAGTTTATAACATACACCAAGGAAACTTTGTGGAAAGAATTTTTATAACTTTACAGAATAATTTTTAAGAGAGAGAAATATGCTTTCAAATGTAAAACTTACCTAATGCAAGAGCTAACTTTCAAGGCAACGTTCTTTGTTTTGGCATAATATCTGAAGATGACATGCTATGAATATCATACATTTTCTACATCCTTATTTACTATTGATGCAGAATTATAGACAGGTAAGACAAAAGAAATAGAGACATATCTGAGTAGTTTCTGGGGACAGAAGGATAGGATGGAAAGAAAATTGGCCTGGGAGGCAAGAGACATACATTCTGGTTCTTTATTGGTAAGTAGCTTGATTTGCACAGATCTTGATCATGTTGCTTTCCCCTCTCAGATTGAAAAGAGATAATGTTCATCTCCCCAATTTCTACACTCACTCTTAAGTTTCTGCACGTCTTTTAAGATTAAATGGGTGTTTTCTGCTCCTCTCTTATGGGAAACTCCTTATACTGGCTGTGGAGCATAGCTTCCCTGATTAGGCTCTTTCCTGTTGTAACACTAGAATAAAGAGTGAAAAAGAGTCCATAGTCATCACCTAATTCTATCCTTAATGATAGGATGAGAGACACTGAGGATCACAAAAGGACAAGCTTTGGCTTAGCAAAGCCCCATGTCAATTCAGTGCAGAGCTGGGACTAGACCCAGGCCCCCACATTCCAGTCCAGTGACCTGCATTGCCTCCAACGTAATTAAAGCTGATGTCAGACTTCACAGAGAGATGATGTTTTGTTGTTTTGTTCTATTAAGTTAGTCCAGAACATACAAGTTTTTACTCTATAATGAAAAATGATCACTCTTCTTAAAGAATAATTGAAATGAAAAAGGCAAAGTAATCACACTGCATCTGCAGATACTGGCATTTCAGAACACTGAGTGCATAATAAAATAATCCTCAAGGAAATTAGTTATTGTCTGAGTACACTGGCTGCTTTGACTTCCTCAAATGCACTCTCACCAATATTAATATTGTATTGAAAATATTCGGCCGGGCGCGATGGCTCACGCCTGTAGTCCCACCACTTTGGGAGGCCAAGGCGGGCGAATCACCAGGTCAGGAGATCGAGACCATCCTGGCTAACATGGTGAAATCCCATCTGTACTAAAAATACAAAAAATTAGCCAGGTGTGGTGGCAGGTGCCTGTAGTCCCAGCTACTCAGGAGGCTCAGGCAGGAGAATGGCGTGAACCTGGGAGGTATTGCAGTGAGCTGAGATCGCGCCACTGCACGCCAACCTGGGCGATAGAACAAGACTCCATCTCATGTCTAAAACACCAAAAGCAACGGCAGCAAAAGCCAAAATTGACAAATGGGATCTAATTAAACTAAAGAGCTTCTGCACAGCAGAAGAAACTACCATCAGAGTGAACAGGCAACCTACAGAATTGGAGAAAATTTTTGCAATCTACTCATCTGACAAAGGGCTAATTTCCAGAATCTACAAAGAACTCAAACAAATATACAAGAAAAAAACAAACAACCCCATCCAAAAGTGGGGAAAGGATATGAACAGACATGTCTCAAAAGAAGACATTCATACAGCCAACAGACACATGAAAAAATGCTCATCATCACTGGCCATCAGAGAAAGGCAAATCAAAACCACAATGAGATACCATCTCACACCAGTTAGAATGGCAATCATTAAAAAATCAGGAAACAACAGGTGTTGGAGAGGATGTGGAGAAATAGGAACACTTTTACACTGTTGGTGGGATTGTAAACTAGTTCAACCATTATGGAAAACAGTATGGCGATTCCTCAAGGATCTAGAACTAGATGTACCATATGACCCAGCCATCCCACTACTGGGTATATACCCAAAGGATTATAAATTGTGCTACTACAAAGACACATGCACACGTATGTTTATTGCGGCACTATTCACAATAGCAAAGACTTGGAATCAACCCAAATGTCCATCAGTGACAGACTGGATTAAGAAAATGTGGCACATATACACCATGGAATACTATGCAGCCATAAAAAAGGATGAGTTTGCGTCCTTTGTAGGGACATGGATGCAGCTGGAAACCATCATTCTTAGCAAACTATCACAAGAAGAGAAAACCAAACACCGCATGTTCTCACTCATAGGTGGGAACTGAACAATGAGCTCACTTGGACTCGGGAAGGGGAACATCACACACTGGGGCCTATCATGGGGAGGGGGGAGGGGGGAGGGATTGCATTGGGGAGTTATACCTGATATAAATGATGAATTGATGGGTGCTGACGAGTTGATGGGTGCAGCACAGCAAGATGGCACATGTATACATATGTAACAAACCTGCACGTTATGCACATGTACCCTAGAACTTAAAGTATAATAAAAAAAAAAAAAAAAAAAAAAAAAAATTCAAGGTCTTCTTTCTTTGGTCTGCATTATAATGTCCAAAGAAAAATTAGATGTTTTAGTATTATAGAATACTTGCAATAATAAAGATGTAATGGCCTAAATCAAGGAGGTAAGATGCCAGCTCGCCAATTTATCTAGAATTATGTTTACCTCCAGATCCTGGGTTTTCTTGGGAGACAAGCAGGGATATTGCATGACAAATGTGTATGAATGCATGTCATATATCATATCATATCATGTCATGTCATATCATATCAGTATAAAGAAAGAAGAAAAGCCAGTGGGGAGCGTGGAGAATATAGTGTACTGATTGCTTACCTTGGAGAAGTCTTCATCCTTGCCTTATTTATTCCTCACAATAATCCTGTTATGTAGTCATTATTCCCATCATTTAAAAATGCGGAAGTTGAGGCTCAGCAACACTAAGTAGAGAATTCCAGGTCGTTAATGTTCAGGTGGAAGAGAAGAGTTTAGAACTCTGGCACTTTCTAAATTCAAAGGCTGTACTCTCTTCTGGTTGGTCTGATTACTTCCCATGAAGAAACAGGGAATGTTTATATTGGAAGATTAAAGAGGGAGTTTTTTTTTATCTTCAAAACTCAAGACCAATTCCTCAGAATACTGAGCAAGAAATACAGGTGGACATAATAGAAGATATATGTATAAGAGAGGCCACTCAAATAAGAGGAGTTGCATGATATCAGATTGGTCTGCCTCAGAAATAACATGCTATTCCACATGCCCATCAACAGTAGACTGGATAAAGAAAATGTGGTACATATATACATCATCATGGAATACTATACAGCCATTAAAAGGAATGAGATCATGTCCTTTGCAGGGACATGGATGGAGCTGGAAGCTGTCATCCTCAGCAAACTAATGCAGGAACAGAAAACCAAACACCATATGTTCTCACTTATAAGTGAGAGCTGAACGATGAGAACACTTGGACACATTGTGGGGGAACAACACACACTGGGGCCTGTTGAGGGGGCCGTGTCGTGGAGAGCATCAGAAAGAATGGCTAATGGGTGCTGGGCTTAACACTTGGGTGATGGGTTGACCTATGCATCAGACTACCATGGCACACATTTACCTGTGCAACAAACCTGCACATCCTGCACATGTACCCTGGAATTTAAAATAAAAGTTGATTAAAAGTTTAAAAACATCAAATAAAAATAAAACATAAATAACAAACTATTCAAAAGTGTGGTCAAGGAGGAAAGTAATGACTTCACAGGTATACAAGAAAGATTGAAGTCTTATATGAAACTTTGAACTGGCAAATCCCTAGGAAGGCATCACACTCTACATTTCTATGATTTATTATTTCATCCGTAGCACTTTGGTTAACATAGAAGGTACATTTAATTCCTGTAATTTTAGGTTCCTATGTTTTGTCCAAATGCATAATTTTGGAAGAAAAAATTCTCAGCAGTGCTATATTATGGCTTTTGGCTGAAATCACATGCCTAAAATGTGCAACTGAAATATGGCTTTATGGAGGAGCTCCAAGTTTTTTCGGAATTATGTACTATTTGAGAGGGGTCAACCGCAGAACTGCACATCTCTGCAGTGTCTTCAAACATTCTGAATTGCTGAGGTCTGCAAAACCAATTCAATTTGGAAACCTTCAGAATGGGAGGCCTTTTTGACTTCCTGTCTTCAAGCTGCTATCCAGCAGAACAAGAACCAGAAACAATTCGCTCCTGCTCAAAGCCACCAGGTTGGACACTTGCTAGTATTAGAAGAAGGCAGGCCCAGGAGAACTGTCAAGTAGGTGAAAGTCATCTTTGGTGCCCTGAAGCCTCCATAAAACCACAACATATTGGAAGATAGAGAGTTTCAGCAATATTTTTTTTTCAGTCAGTGACACTAAACTGAGGCTCAGAAAATAGAAGGAAATTGTTTAAGAAGGGCCAGTGAATTTGTTTCCAAGATTAGTATTACAGTTTAAGTTCCTTAACTCATTTTGTGCTTGAGGAATTAGAGAATTTCGGAATGATAGAGAAATTGAGATTATGACCTCACTAGAATTCCCCTAATTCCATGTTAATAAGTGTCCATGGAAAAGGGATTTCATGGTCAGTTAAGTTTGTGAATCAGTGGCTACTATCTAAGTTTATTGGAGAGCCACAATGCATGTTTTCAAAGCGCTGATAAATCTCACAAAGTTGCTCGTTTGACTTTGTTTCCCAAACTCACTTAACTGCAGAATAATTTTCCTTCTGGCCACCTATTGACATACTAGGAAACACTTGGATTTTGCAAAATGTAGTTTGTAAGTGTTAAGGTTGACCATTCCAACTGGATACTTGCTTTCACAATCAAGAGGGTCACCACAGAAATGTCCAGCTTGATGCTTTACAATAATGGGACTCTGTTTCCCCTAACAAACTGTACATTCTCTGAGCACATGATTGTGACATGTTCACCATTGTGTCTCCCACACAAGAAACCAAGGTTCAATAATTATGTAACCATTGTTCCCCACAGGTATCCCCACTATATTTTTCAACAATTCCAATCATCCAAATGCCAATCCTAATATTCAGCACCACTTGCCTTGCTACAATCCTGGTCCTCTTCCATACTAATCTTCTCTCTATACAGATGACAGCCCTTCAAGGATTGAAAATGCTGATTATTTCTCTCCCTCTGTCATAAGTCTCAACTTCTCCATGTTAAACATTCCCAGGTTCTTTTACTACTTCTTATCTAATTTGAGTTTACTTTTTCTCATCATTCTGGCAATGGATTCCAGTTAAAACCATGAGCTTTTATGCAATTAGACAAATCTAGGTTCACTTTGTAGCTACTCCATTTGGTAAATGTATGAACTTTTTGAAAAATGCATGGCGTTTGTGACTCTTTCTTACCTAACACAGTGCTATGGACAATAAAGTCCAGGTTGAGATGGTCTCATAAGAAGTATCAATCTCTTATCCATTGTAAAATCAACCTCAAAAAACTGTGGTGAGAAATAAATGAGAAAGAATGTAGGGCCTATAACATATTGCTCAATCCATGTTATTCAATATGGCTTGTTTAGCCCTGGCATCTTCATTCCCAGACTCTTTCTAGTTGGCTTTATTTGAGCCTATGTTGTGATCATTTGCTTAAACAAGAAAAAATAGAATGCACAATCAAAAGAGGTGATTATATCAATTTTTGGCCACTTCCAGAGAATGGAGTTCCAGTTCTTCATACCTTACAAAGTTGCCTTTTTACTTCTCTTTCTGTTCCTGTTACTTACCTCACGCTTTTACAGCTGTTCTTTGAAAGCACTCCTCAATAAATACCTCCATGCAAATCCCTAGTTAAAGTCTGCTTTTAGGGGAGACTCAACCTATGATACCCAGAAACTGCATGAAGATTTTTAAGGAGGGAGGCATGCTGAGGTCTTGCAACTATATAGGAAGGAGCAATGAGCTAGCCAGTTTCATGCAGTGATAGAAACATGCCCTAACTTCATACTCTCTTTCAATGAAGAAGTCTGGAGAATACAGACACTATATTTAAATCAGTTTCTAATTTGTGCATCAAATTCTTGTCTTCTTTTTGACAATGTTCAAATTTCATAAATTTGCGGCTAGGGAAAAGAAATAAGAAGGGAGTATGCACTAATTGGGATATATTAAACCAGTCTTATTTTTCTCTCTGGGCACTAAGTCCCCACTATTACAATGGATCAGTTAACTAGATGATTTCTGAAGGGCTGTGTGACTCTGTTCTGTTTCTTAGAGTTTTGAGTCTTTTGTGCAATTAATAAATAGTTATGGTACAATTACCTTGTGCTAATTCTGTTGCTTGATTTTGGAGATGTAATAGTGAGCTTGCTAGAGAAAGTTTAGAATTTCATGAAGATTCCATCTAAGTAGTAAGACATATGATGAACAACATGAAAAGATAATGAGTAATACGGAAAGTCCAGAATGTTCAGGGAACACAATGAAAGGGACTCAACAAACAACTGAGAAAAATTTTCACAGGAAATGTCCTTTAAACTGAGGCTTAAAAAATGAGCCACACCAACAGATAATGAAAGAGGATTCAGACAGATTAAACATCAGGTGCAAAATCATAATGGCTTTATTATGTTTGACAATTTGAGCAACTGAAGGAAGGTAACCCCGGCAAAAACATTCAATCTCTAATGAAAACTATAAAAATACACAATGTGCATCAGAAAGAAGGGATATCTTATATTTTGCCTCCTAACATAAATACTCTATATCATCATTTCTGTACATGATTCAACATATCTGTATTACCTGGAGGCTTCCTTGAATTACAGATTTTTGGGCCCCACCACAAACTCGCTGAATCAAAATCTTGAAGGTAGGAGTCCAGGAATCTGTTTCAATATGCTCTCTGGGTGATTCTTATGCACACTAGAGACTGAGAATCACTGTTCTGTTATTTCAGGAGTTGAAACTACCTTTCTAATATATCTGATTCAAATCTTGGCATTTGAGATTGCATTCACAAAAACACAGATAATCAAATATCTAGTCCTGAATATTTGGTACCCAAGGGCTACATATTCAATACTCCAAATCTGCTTGCCAACTCCCCAAAATTTCTGAACAAATCATGACCTCACTGAACTCTAAAATATAGCTCTCTAGAGGGCATGATGTTTACAGGATTTGAGAATATCAATTATATGACAAAGACATTTTCCTCTCTGCAAGCAACCAACAATAGCCCTGTTTCTCCATAAATGTCACTAGTTTGGTGGGTCCGATATGATTTGGTTGGTGCTACCACGTGAAATACCTTTTATGTGTCATTTTTTAAAGAAATGGGATAATTTAGCATCCTCCTAATCTCTTACATTAGCATGCTGCAACCTAGGCCCAGATAAGAAAAACTGCCCTTCATTGCTAAGAGTCATGTTAGCATCTTTTTAGGGCAGTAAAGGAAAAGATATATGATAATGGAAGAAAGAAAAAAAAAAAAACAATTTCCATAGTGCTTTCAGCTGTGACTAAAACCCAGCATAGGAGGCAGAGGCTTTTATTGAGAGATCATAACAGACAATGCATCATAAACCTCCATCAAGGAGGACAAATAGTGTGTATGAAGGAAAACCCTTGCCTGGTAAGAGACTTTGTTAATAGACTTGGAAAATCCTTAAGGTAAAGAACAATTCAGGCAAACACATCAAATGTTACTGTTTTGTTTAAGGCCTGAATTAGTGCTTACACTTTGCTCTTCTTGCTTCATTATGACAGTCAAATACCTAAAAAAAATAAATAAAAATCAGGTCCTAGGAATTCCAAAAGAAAGGAATTGTGAAGTAATGAGCTCTAGATAAGAGCATTGACTACTGGGAGGATTGAGCAAACTGAGTCTTCAAAAAGACTTACGCCTGCTCTGAGTTCCATGCCTTCTTATATAGCATAACTATATAAGAATAAGATGCTCTGGACAACTAAAATGCCTCTCCTTTAGCAAGTCCTATTCTCTTGAGAAGGCAATTTTGGTTTTAAATAGCAAAGGTTTTCTTTTTTCACTATATACCCATAGATAGTTAATTCTTACACTAGTCAGTTACCTCATGTTGGAGCAGTTAATATTTATGTTGGCCTTCCCCAAACTAGGTTGGAAGTTTTAAGATGTGATATGGTTTGGCTGTGTCCCCACCCAACTCTCATCTTGAATTGTAGCCCTCATAATCCCCACATGTTATGGGAGGGACCTGGTAGGAGGTAATTGAATAATGGGGGTGGGTTTTTCCTGTGCTGTTCTCACGAGAGTGGATAAGTCTCATGAGAGCTGATGGTTTTAGAAAAGGCATTTCTCTTGCACGTGCTCTCTTGCCTCCCACCATGTAAGACATGTATTTGCTTCTCCTTCACCTTCTGCCATGATTGTGAGGCCTTCCCAGCCATGTGGAACTGTGAGCCAATTAAACCTCTTTTTTTTTTTTTTTTAATAAATTACCAAGTCTCAGGTATGTCCTTATAGCAGCATGAGAATGAACTAATACAGAAAACTGGTATTTGGAGTGGGGCACTGCTGTAAAGACACCTGAAAATGTGGAAGCGACTTTGGAACTTGGTAACATGCAGAGGTTTTAACAACTTCAAGGGCTCAGAAGACAGGAAAATATATGAGAGTTTGAAACTGTCCAGAGAACTGGAGGGCTCAGAAGACAGGAAGATGGGGGAAAGCTTGGAATTTCCTAGAAACTTGTTGCATGGCTTTGAGCAAAATGCTAACAGTGGTATGGACAATAAAGTCCAGGTTGAGACAGTCTCAGATGGAGATGAGGAACTTATGGGAACTCAAGTAAGGTCCCTCTTCCTAGGCAAAGAGACTGGTGGCATTTTTCCCCTGCCCTAGAGATCTGTAGAACTTTGAACTTGAGAGAGATGATTTAGAGTATCTGGAGAAAGAAATTTCTATGTGGCAAAGTGTTCAAGTGGAAGCAGAGCATAAAAATTTGGAAAATTTGCAGCCCAAGGATGCAGTAGAGAAGAAAACCCCATTTTCTGGAGAGAAATTCAAGACTGCAGCAGAAATTTGCATAAGTAACAACAAACCAAATGCTAATTGCCACAACAATGGGGAAAATGTCTCCAGGCCACATCAGAGACCTTTGCAGCAGCCCCTCCCATCTCAGTCTTGGAGGCCTAGGAAGGAAAAATGGTTTCCTGGACTGGGTCCAGGGCCCCCCTGTTGTGTGCAGCCTCAGTATTTGGTGTCCTGCATCCCAGCTGCTTCAGCCATGGCTAAAAGAGGGCAAGGTACAGCTTGGGCCATGGCTTCACAGGGTGCAAGCCCCAAGCCTTGGCAGCTTCCACATGGTGTTGAGCCTGTGGGTACACAGAAGTCAAGAATTGAGGTTTGGTAACCTCTGCCTAGATTTCAGAGGATGTATGAAAATGCCTAGGATGTTCAGGCACAGGTGTGCCGCAGGGGTGTTGCCCTCATGGAGAACCTCTGCTAAGACAATGAGGAAAGAAAATGTGGGGTGGGAGGCACCACACAGAGTCCCCACTGGGGCACTGCCTAGTGGAGCTATGAGAAGAGGGTCAACATCCTCCAGACCCCAGAATGTGGATCCATTGACAGCTTGCACTGTGCTCCTGAAAAAGCCACAGGCGCTCAATGCCCGTCCATGAATGCGGCCAGCATGGGAGTTGTACCCTGCAAAGCCACAGGGGCAGAACTGTGCAAGACCATGGGGACCCACCTCTTGTATCAGCATGACCTGGATGTGAGATAAAGAATCAAAGGAGATCATTTTGGAGCTTTAAGATTTTACTGCACCACAGGATTTTGGACTTGCATGGTGCCTGAGGGCCCTTTGTTTTGGCCAATTTCTTCCATTTAAAATGGGTATATTTACCCAATGCCAGTACTCCCATTGTATCTAGGAAGCAACTAACTTGCTTTTGATTTTACAGGCTCATAGGTGGAAGAGACTTGCCTTGTCTCAGATTAGACTTCAGAATGTGGACTTTTAAGTTAATGCTGAAATAAGTTAAGACTGGGGGACTGTTGGGAAGGCATGATTGGTTTTGAAATGAGATTTGGAAGGGCCAGAGGCAGAATGATATGGTTTGGCTGTGTCCCCACCCAAATCTCATCTTGAATTGTAGCTCCCATAATCCCCACATGTCATAGGAGGGACCCAGTGGGAGGTAATTGAATCACAGGGGTGGGTTTTTTTCTGTGCTATTCTCATGGTAGTGAGTAAGTCTCATGAGATCTGATGGTTTCATAAAGGGCAGTTCCTCTGCACATGCTCTCTTGCCTGCCACCATATAAGAAGTCCCTTTCCTCTTCCTTTCCCTTCCACTATAATTGTGAAGCTTCCCCAGCCATGTGGAACTGTGAGCCCATTAATATGAGGTAGGATAGGCTTGTTTTGGTAAGTGAGGTGTGGATAAAATGAAAAAGTTCAGAGGAGAAGACATTGCTTTCAGGGGTAACTTCATGGAATAAGCAGCATTTTAACTGACACTTAAAGAATGGATGGGGTTTTTTTTCAGGTAAGAGAGCTCCTCAAGTTATGACTGATGCAAAGAGTATGTTTGCTTATTTTTTTTTAGATGCACTTTATACTGGAAGTCAGTCTTGGGTTTTTGGCCAAGTATTACAGAGAAGAAAGAGTCTATCTTGCATAATTAAGGTGAGAGGAAGGCCAGTGTAAAAATTCAAACTGTTTGGAAGAAGAGTCACCATCAAGTGTTAGGAGTAACCCAGATGGTGCTCAAGATAAGGAGGAGGTACCTGCAACGGGAGACACATTCAATTCTGTTGCTATACTATATTAGTCTTCTTTAGAGCCTCGTAAATTCTCAGCAAAATATTTAAGAGATTAAAAATATGTCATTCATTATTCTTAGCAAACTCACACAGGAACAGAATACTGCATGTTCTCACTTACTAGTGGAAGCTAAACGATGAGAACACGAGGACATATAGAGAGGAACAACACATTTTGGGGTCTTTTGGAGGGTGGAGGTTTGGAGGAAGGAGAGGATCAGGAAAAATAACTAACGGGTACTAAGCTTAGTATCTGGGTGAGGAAATAATCTGTACAACAAACCCCCATGACACAAGTTTACCTATGTAACAAGCCTGTACCTGTACCCCTGAGCTTAAAATAAAGTTAAAAAATACTGCTGTGAAACAATATCTAGTGAAAGCTCATGAAAAGCTAGATGTTTATGTTAAGGTTTTCATGGTGTCAAAGAGGCACCACGGAACTAACACAGTATATTCTTGTTAGAAAATTGTAGAGGTCCAACTGCTAATATCATAGAGAAAATTCCCAAATATAACTGAACCACTGAATAAACGAACATCTATATATAATGGCTGATACCTATGCTCAATGTCAGACTATATTTATCCTGGGTTTTTTACAGTGTGACCCAGGAATCAGTACTTTTAGCCAACTTTGCAGGTGATTTAATGCATCAAGTGCAACCCTATGTCTGAATACCTAAGTTCGGGAAATACTTGTGTGGAGGATATAAACAAAGTAAGGAAGTCTGGACACAAGAAGATGAAGTGATAATTAAAATTGAGAGGTTCTCCACATGGACACAGGGAGGAGAACAATACACACCAGGGCCTGTCAGGGAGTGGGAGGCAAGGGGAGGGAGAGCATTAAGACAAATATCTAATGCATGCTAGGCTTAAAACCTAGATGATGGGTTGATAGGTACAGCAAACCACCATGGCACATGTATACCTATGTAACAAACCCACACATTCTGCACATGTATACTGAAACTTAAAGTAAAATAATAAAAATAAATCATGACAGAAACCATTAAAAAAAAAAAAAAAAGACGCAGTGGCTCACACCTGTAATCCCAGCACTTTGGGAGGCTGAGTTGCATGGATCACGAGGTCAGGAGATCAAGAATATCCTGGATGACACTGTGAAACCCCGTCTCTACTGAAAATACAAAACATTAGCCGGGCCTGGTGGCACGCACCTGTAGTACCAGCTACTCGGGAGGCTGAAGCAGGAGAATCGCTTGAACCCAGGAGGCGGAGGTTGCAGTGAGCCAAGATCACACCACTGCTCTCCAGCCTGGGAGACAGAGTGAGACTCTGTCTCAAAGAAAAAATAAATAAATAAAAGATTTTATGAAGCTCTAGGTTTACATGTGAGTCCAGCCAGACTTTCCAAATAGAGCTTACATGGGCCCAGTATGGTAACTATCTACCTCTAAAAATAAAGTTAAAAAATTAGTTAATTAATTAAATTGAGAGGTTCTCATATTAGTTATTAAAAGAGGAAAAAAATGATGCCCTGGATTCGTGTTATAATAGAAGGCTTGTGTGTAGATAATGGGCTGGCTAAAAGACTGCAAGTCAAATGAAGCAAACAAACTTTTCCATGTGTCTAGGACTGGCCAAAGACATAACAAAACATTGTGTGTATGTGTTTTTTTTTCTTTTCTATTTCTGCTCTCCCTTGGGACAGAGAGCCCTGGGCCTCGTGGAGTTATGAATCAGAGTGTTCTGACATATGCAGCTAATAGAACATGCATTAGCTTTAAAATTAGGTGCTCTGTTCTGAGCACCCATGATTTCATTCGTTATTCTAAGAATATTAGCCTCTCCTAATATGGAAGAGATGTGAAATTTCTTACAAGTTTCACTAACTCCCTTATGATGAATCCACTACCCATTTAGTTCTTTTTTCTTTCTATTCTGTCTCTGCCCAGAAGACAGATCACAAAAATGGATCCCTTCCACCCTGATTCAGGAATTACTAAGACTACTATCCACAGTATTTTTAAACAAAGAGTTCTCAGTTAATTACTCCTATAATTAAAGAAAATTGTGTGTGTGTGTATGTGTGTATTTGAAGTCTCCCTCCCTCCAGGGAGATAATCTACCAGTTTTTCAAGCAGGCCATAATCCATACACTGTGAAGTACCTCTGTCATGTAAGAAAGTGCACTACTTAGAAAACTGAATTCAAGGACTGACTATGACCCACAAACCTGTGTGATTTCTGGATGAGACTGTCACTTCAAGTCTCATAGTGGTGCAAATTGTCCAATATATTTAAATATGTCAAATAATGAGGAATAGAATATAAGAGATTCATGTACCCCACAAGCATTCAGATGCACACAAAGACTACAGCATCATAGCTAGATGCAAAGCACATTACATTTAGGAGGAAAAAACCATAAGCAAAAGTAACTTACACATATTGATGATCTTTGTAATGGAAGTATCATATTCATATGAAGAAATGTACTGTGCTCGACCCAGAGCAAGATGGCCGAATAGGAACAGCCCCAGTCTCTAGCTCCCAGTGTGAGCGACATAGAAGATGGGTGATATCTGCATTTTCAACTGAGGTACTGGGTTCATCTCACTGGGGAGTGCCAGACAATCAGTGCTGGTCAGCTGGTGCAGCCCGACCAGTGAGAGCTGAAGCAGGGGGAGGCATTGCCTCACCTGGGAAGCACAAGTGGGAAGGGAATCCTTTTCCTAGCCAGGGGAACTAAAACACACAACACCTGGAAAATCGGGTAACTCCCACCCTAATACTGCGCTTTACCAAGGGTCTTAGCAAACAGCACACCAGGAGATTATATCCCACACCTGGCCGGGAGGGTCCCATGCCCACAGAGCCTCCCTCATTGCAAGCACAGCAGTCTGAGATCTAACTGCAAGGCAGCAGCGAGGCTGGGGGAGGGGAACCCACCATTGCTGAGGCTTAAGTAGGTAAACAAAGCCAGAGGGAAGCTCGAACTGGGTGGAGCCCACAGCAGCTCAAGGAGGCCTGCTTCTCTCTGTAGACTCCACCTCTGGAGACAGGGCATAGCTAAACAAAAAGCAGCAGAAGCCTCTTCAGATGCAAATGACCCTGACAGCTTTGAAGAGAGCAGTGGATCTCCCAACATGGAGGTTGAGATCTGAGAGCAGACAGACTGCCTGCTCAAGTGGGTCCCTGACCCCTGAGTAGCCTAACTGGGAGACATCCCCCACTAGGTGCAGACCGACATCCCGCACCTCACACAGTGCAGTACACCCCTGAGACGAAGCTTCCAGAGCAAGAATCAGGCAGGAGCACTCGCTATTCAGCAATATTCTATCTTCTGCAGCATCTGCTGCTGATACCCAGGCAAACAGGGTCTGGAGTGGACTTCAAGCAATCTCCAACAGACCTACAGGTGAGGGTCCTGACTGTTAGAAGGAAAACTAAGAAACAGAAAGGACACCCACACCAAAACCCCATCAGTACCTCACCATCATCAAAGACCAAAGGCAGGTAAAACCATAAAGATGGGGAAAAAGCAGGGCAGAAAAGCTGGAAATTCAAAAAATAAGAGTGCATCTTCCCCTCCAAAGGAATGCAGCTCTTCACGAGCAACAGATCAAAGTTGGACGGAGAATGACTTTGATGAGTTGAGAGAAGAAAGCTTCAGTCCATCAAACTTCTCTGAGCTAAAGGAGGAATTATGAACCCAGCACAAAGAAACTAAAAATCTTGAAAAAAGAATGGAAGAATGGATAACTAGAATAATCAGTGCAGAGAAGGACATAAATGAACTGACAGAGATGAAAACCACGACACGAGAAATACATGACAAATGCACAAGCTTCAGTAACCGACTCGATCAACTGGGAGAAAGAGTATCAGCGATTGAGGATCAAATGAATGAAATGAAGCAAGAAGAGAAGTCTAAAGAAAAAAGAGGAAAAAGAAACGAACAAAGCCTTCAAGAAGTATGGGATTATGTAAAAAGACCAAATCTACATCTGATAGAGGTGCCTGAAAGTGAGGGGGAAAATGGAACCAAGTTGGAAAACACTCTTCAGGATATCATCCAGGAGAACTTCCCCAACCTAGCAAGGCAGGGCAACATTCAAATTCAGGAAATACAAAGAACGCCACAAAGATACTCCTTGAGAAGAGCAACTCCAACACACATAATTATCAGATTCACCAAAGTTGAAATGAAGGAAAAAATGTTAAGGGCAGCCAGAAAGAAAGGTCGGGTTACCCACAAAGGGAAGCACATCAGACTAACAACAGATCTCTCAGCAGAAACTCTCCAAGCCGAAGAGAGTGGGGGGCAATATTCAACATTCTTAAAGAAAAGAATTTTCAACCCAGAATTTCATATCCAGCCAAACTAAGTTTCATAAGTGAAGGAGAAATAAAATCCTTTACAGATAAGCAAATGCTTAGAGATTTTGTCACCACCAGGCCTGCCCTACAAGAGACCCTGAAGGAAGCACTAAACATGGAAAGGAACAACAGGTACCAGTCATTGCAAAAACATGCCAAAATATAAACACCGTCGATGCTAGGAAGAAACTGCATCAACTAGCAAGCAAAATAACCAGCTAATATGATAATGACAGGATCAAGTTCACACATAACAATATTAACCTTAAATGTTAATGGACTAAATGCTCCAGTTAAAAGACACAGACTGGCAAATTGTATAAAGAGTCAAGACCCGCCGGGCACGGTGGCTCAAGCCTGTAATCCCAGCACTTTGGGAGGCCGAGAAGGGCGGATCACAAGGTCAGGAGATCGAGACCATCCTGGCTAACACGGTGAAACCCCGTCTCTACTAAAAATACAAAAAACTAGCCGGGCGAGGTGGCGGGCGCCTGTATTCCCAGCTACTCCGGAGGCTGAGGCAGGAGAATGGCGTGAACCCGGGAGGCGGAGTTTGCAGTGAGCTGAGATCCGGCCACTGCACTCCAGCCTGGGCGACAGAGCAAGACTCTGTCTCAAAGAAAAAAAAAAAAAGAGTCAAGACCCATCAGTTTGCTGTATTCAGAAGACCCATCTCACACGCAGAGACACACATAGGCTCAAAATAAAGGGATGGAGGAAGATCTACCAAGCAAATGGAGAACAAAAGAAAGCAGGGGTTGCAATCCTAGTCTCTGATAAAACAGACTTTAAACCATCAAAGATCAAAAGAGACAAAGAAGGCCATTACATAATGGTAAAGGGATCGATTCAACAGGAAGAGCTAACTATCCTAGATATATATGCACCAATACAGGAGCACCCAGATTCATAAAGCAAGTCCTTAGAGACTTACAAAGAGACTTAGACTCCCATACAATAATAATGGGAGACTTCAGCACCCACTGTCAACATTAGACAGATCACGATACAGAAAGTTAGCAAGGATATCCAGGAATTGAACTCAACTCTGCACCAAGCGGACCTAATAGACATCTACAGAACTCTCCACCCCAAATCAACAAAATATACATTCTTCTCAGCACCACATCGCACTTATTCCAAAATAGACCACATAATTGGAAGTAAAGCACTCCTCAGCAAATGTAAAAGAACAGAAATTATAACAAACTGTCTCTCAGACCACAGTGCAATCAAACTAAAACTCAAGACTAAGAAACTCGATCAAAACTGCTCAACTACATAGAAACTGAATAACCTGCTCCTGAATGACTACTGGGTACATAATGAAATGAAGGCAGAAATAAAGATGTTCTTTGAAACCGATGAGAACAAAGATACAACATACCAGAATCTCTGGGACACATTTAAAGCAGTGTGTAGAGGGAAATTTATAGCACTAAATGCCCACAAGAGAAAGCAGGAAAGATCTAAAATTGACACTCTAACATCACAATTAAGAGAACTAGAGAAGCAGGAGCAAACACATTCAAAAGCTAGCAGAAGGCAAGAAATAACTAAGACCAGAGCAGAACTGAAGGAGACAGAGAAACAAAAAACCCTCCAAAAAAATCAATGAATCCAGCAGTTGGTTTTTTGAAAAGATCAACAAAATTGATAGACCGCTAGCAAGGCTAATAAAGAAGAAAAGAGAGAGGAATCAAATAGAAGCAATAAAAAATGATAAAGGGGATATCACCACTGACCCCACAGATATAGAAACTACCATCAGAGAATACTATAAAAACCTCTACACAAATCAACTAGAAAATCTAGAAGAAATGGATAATTTCCTGGACACTTACACTCTCCCAAGACTAAACCAGGAAGAAGCTGAATCCCTGAATAGACCAATAGCAGGCTGTGAAATTGAGGCAATAATTAATAGCCTAACAACCAAAAAAAAGTCCAGGACCAGACGGATTCACAGCTGAATTCTACCAGAGATACAAGGAGGAGCTGCTACCATTCCTTCTGAAACTATTCCAATCAATAGAAAAAGAGGAAATCCTCCCTACCTCATTTTATAAGGCCAACATAATCCTGATACCAAAGCCTGGCAGAGACACAACCAAAAAAGAGAATTTTAGACCAATATCCCTGATGAGAATCAGTGTGAAACTCCTCAATAAAATACTGGGAAAGTGAATCCAGCAGCACATCAGAAAGCTTATCCACCATGATCAAGTGGGCTTCATCCCTAGGATGCAAGGCTGGTTCAACATACACAAATCAACAAATGTAATCCAGCATATAAACAGAACCAAAGACAAAAACCACATGATTATCTCAATAGATGCAGAAAAGGCCTTTGACAAAATTCAACAGCCCTTCATGCTAAAAACTCTCAATAAATTCGGTATTGGTGGAACGTATCTCAAAATAATAAGAGCTATTTATAACAAACCCACAGCCAATATCACACTGAATGGGCAAAAACTGGAAGCATTCCCTTTGAAAACTGGCACAAGACATGGATGCCTTTTCTCACCACTCCTATTCAATGTAGTGTTGGAAGTTCTGGCTAGGGCAATCAAGCAAGAGAAAGAAATAAAGGGTATTCAGTTAGCAAAAGAAGAAGTCATATTGTCCCTGTTTGCAGATAACATGACTGTATATTTAGAAAACCCTATCATCTCAGCCCAAAATCTCCTTAAGCTGATAAGCAAGTTCAACAAAGTCTCAGGAGACAAAATTAATGTGCAAAAATCACAAGCATACTTATACACCAGTAACAGACAAACAGAGCCAAATCAGGAATGAACTTCCATTTACAATTGCTTCAAAGAGAATAAAATACCTAGGAATCCAACTTACAAGGGATGTGAAGGACCTCTTCAAGGAGAACTACAAACCACCGCTCAGTGAAATAAAAGAGGACACAAACAAATGGAAGAACATTCCATGCTCATGGATAGGAAAAATCAATATCGTGAAAATGGCCATACTGCCCAAGGTAATTTGTAGATTCAACGTCATCCCCATCAAGCTACCAATGACTTTATTCACAGAACTGGAAAAAACTGCTTTAAAGTTCATATGGAACCAAAAAAGAGCCCGCATTGCCAAGACAATCCTAAGTCAAAAGAACAAAGCTGGAGGCATCACGCTGCCTGACTTCAAACTATACTACAAGGCTACAGTAACCAAAACAGCATAGTACTGGTACCAAAACAGAGATATAGACCAATGGAACAGAACAGAGTCCTCAGAAATAATACCACACATCTATAGCCATCTGATCTTTGACAAACCTGATAAAAACAAGAAATGGGGAAAGGATTCCCTATTTAATAAATGGTTCTGGGAAAATTGGCTAGCCATAAGTAGAAAGCTAAAACTGGATCCTTTCCTTACTCTTTATACAAAACTTAATTCAAGATGGATTAGAGACTTAAATGTTAGACCTAATACCATAAAAACCCTAGAAGAAAACCTAGGTAATACCATTCAGGACATAGGCATGGGCAAGGACTTCATGTCTGAAACACCAAAAGCAATGACAACAAAAGCCAAAATTGACAAATGGGATCTAATTAAACTAAAGAGCTTCTGCACAGCAAAAGAAACTACCATCAGAATGAACAGGCAACCTACAGAATGGGAGAAAATTTTTGCAATCTACTCATCTGACAACAGGATAATATCCAGAACCTACAAAGAACTCAAACAAATTTAAAAGAAAAAAACAAACAACCCCATCAAAAAGTGGGCAAAGTATATGAAGAGACATTTCTCAAAAGAAGACATGCATACAGCCAACAGACACATGAAAAAATGCTCATCATCACTGACCATCAGAGAAATGCAAATCAAAACCACAATGAGATACCATCTCACGCCAATTAGAATGGCAATCATTAAAAAATCAGGAAACAACAGGTGCTGGAGAGGATGTGGAGAAATCGGAACACTTTTACACTGTTGGTGGGACTGTAAACTAGTTCAACCATTGTGGAAAACAGTATGGCAATTCCTCAAGGATCTAGAACTAGAAATACCATATGACCCAGCCATCCCGTTACTGGGGATATACCCAAAGTATTATAAATCATGCTGCTATAAAGACACATGCGCATGTATGTTTATTGCGGCACTATTCACAATAGCAAAGACTTGGAATCAACCCAAATGTCCATCAGTGACAGACTGGATTAAGAAAATGTGGCACATATATACCATAGAATACTATGCAGCCATAAAAAAGGATGAGTTTGTGTCCTTCGTAGGACGCAGCTGGAAACCATCATTCTCAGCAAACTATCACAAGGACAGAAAACCAAATACCGCATGTTCTCACTCATAGGTGGGAATTGAATAATGAGATCACTTGGACTCGGGAAGGGGAACATCACACACTGGGGCTTATTATGGGGAGGGGGGAGGGGGGAGGGATTGCATTGGGAGTTATATCTGATGTAAATGACAAGCTGATGGGTGCTGACGAGTTGATGGGTGCAGCACACCAACATGGCACAGGTATACATATGTAACAAATCTGCACGTTGTGCACATGTACCCTAGAACTTAAAGTTTAATAATAACAAAAATAATAATAATAATAATAATAATAATAATAATAATAATAATAAAAGTCAAAAAAGAGAAAGGTACTGTGCTCTCCAATTCATTGATCATCAGGATTGCCATGAGTATAAAAGGAACACTAATGTCATTGATCACAATGGCTACTATTTACTGAGTGTTTATTATGTAAATGGCATGTTTTGTTTAAGCCTCACAATCTTATTAGGTGGATATTATTTTATCCACCATGTGAATGAGGGAGAAAACCTTACATAGATTGGTTGATTGAAGAAAGGTTGGAGTAAGTGCCAGAACCAGGGTTAGCAATTCCGGTGAAAGAAGAGAAGTTTGCATAAAGGTGGCTCTCATTTAAAAAAAAAAAAAAAAAAAAAAAAAAAAGTGAGAGAGAGAGAGAGAAGAGAAGTTGATTTTATTCTTTGTGACTCTGGAGAATGGCAGAAATTCAATCAGTAGGGGCAACACTATGAGGCTATGGGTGTCCAGTCATTAGAAATATTCAAATATTCACTTTTTCAAATATTCACTTGCCCAGAATATTATAGCCAAGGTTCCTGATTTCTATGAAGAGATCAGAATGGTCAATTTCAGGGATCTTTTTCCAAACTTGGAAAGATGTTTGCATCTCATGCTTGCATGATATAAATGGTCTGTTGGCTCAGTAATCACTGAAAACCACTCAGATGAAGAAGTGGACTTGACCCAGACATTGTTCCTTTGGACTTAGATTTGATAGTTCATCTTAAATTAAAGCATAGTCTGATTCTCTTTTAGCTCCCTCTTGAGACAAGTGGTGGTTGCAATGCCTGTTGCTGATATCAGCTATAGCTGACACTGGTAAATGATCTCAGATTGTTCAGAATTTGCACCTGAAAAGTGGTTTTGCTGCTGACATTTCATGCCATGAAGAAACTGGCCTATGAACCTGTGAACTAATAGGTGGCATAATGGCACTTTCTTCATGCTAGGAAGATCAAATAAGATAAAGCTTATAAAATTTCTTGCCACAGTGTCTAGCACATAGTAAGTTTTCAGTAGATACTAGTTGAATCCAGTTCTATTCTGGTAGGTACAAATATATTCTGCCTAGATACCCTTTTAAGGAAGGAAATGTTCCCAGGTATGGAGAATACAGTCAACAGATGGCCTCCAACTGTCAGCAACTTCAGGGTCTACCTTGGCCACAGAAAACTGCCTCATTGAGCTCACATCCCCCCGGGACAGTCTGCGTCCAGAGACTGGATGAAGCAGGGTATAAAGTCTGTTATTTCTCCTAATGCAGGGCACTCTGACAAGCTCTCTTCTGGAATGGCTGAAATCTTATCAGGCCTGCCTGGCCTTTGACTTCTCTCACTATCAATCCTGTACCGTCCCTCTTCCTTTCAGAGGTATTGATCCCTAATAAACATCTTGTATACTGAACTTCATTTCAGCATCTGAACCCAGAACACAGCCGGCAACATCTGTCCATATCCAACAGACTCATATATAAATTGCAAAGAATGTGAGTTTGGATAATTCTCTAGCCTTTAGCTACCTGGCTTAGCAGGGTTTGGGCCAGAAAACCTCTAAGGATTCGTACAGTGCTAATGCTGCACATCCTTTCGCTTCCTCCATTTATATTCTCATCACTCCCTCTAGGAACCTTCTCTGTCTCTTGTTTTGTTCCCTGCATTTCCAGAGCTTCCTGTGTTCCCAGCAGAAAACACTTATCCCATTGCATTGCCATGCAGCTTTAGCATGTCTGTCTTTCCTGTTTGACCCCTTTGGATCAAAGATGCTGTCTTTTACCTTAAAGTCACCTGCAGCACCTACAGACTGGTTTGAAGTCTCGAAGGTATTCAATAATGAGCGTTTAGTAAGCACACTCATACAGACGCTCTGCAGGGTTACTCTGACTGAGGAATACTTAATGAATGGTGCTCCATAACCCTCTTTCCAATTGTCCTCTTCTTTAAGTAAACTGTTTCCCATTTCGCGAAGATCAGTTTGTTTTCCAATGAATTGCTGCAGGACATAAACATGTCTAAGAACTGGCCAAGTAAATGAAGACATGGCTTTGTATTTTAATCAACTGTCAAAGTCAGGTGGTACAATATCACAGAACATCATTCTTTTCCAACCAAGCATGTCTTTTTAAAAATGAAGTTACAATTGCTTTGTATTAATTTATTTTATTTTCCTTGTAAGAAGAAAGGATGAGAGATGCCAAGAGACAAAAGCCAATGAGATAGCTGGCATGGAACAGGTAAAAGGAGGTAGAAAAGTAGGGAAAGGCAAAGAAAATTATATTTTGTGAATGCCTAATACATGTCAGGCACCATTCCAAGCTTTTTGCATACATTCCATTTAGTAATTACATTTTATAGATAAGAAAGTTGAGGTTGAGATTAGTTAATGTTTTTCCTTGAGTCCTACAAGAAAGGTCAGATAATTGGAAATAGAAACTCAGGTATTATATGTCTAACAAATGGATCTGTCTCAACAAATAAATGGAGATGGAGAACTTGGAGGTATCTGGCATATCAAATCATCAAGGATGGCCAGAGCAGATTGTTCAAAGGGTAAGATAAGAAGAACGAGACTCAGAGAGAGAGAGAGAGAGTATTACCTGTAATAGTGTAATCAATGTTTATTGAGTAGAAAGTATTGGGCTAAACAGGAGAACATGTATAATTGCAAAGCATATTTCCTGTCCACAGAGTTTCTAGTACATATTTAGGGAGGCAAGGCATGAATACATAAAAGGAGAATTAGCTACACAGGTAAATGGGATAAGAATGTTACATCCTCCATGATAAATTCAGAGCCAAGAGCCTGTCTTAAGTAGGATAGTCAAAAGGACTGAAAGGAAGACCTCTCCCCACTTCTAGTTAATTTGGAGATTATGTGAGGAATGTCTTATGTCCTCATCTTTTCTTTGATCTCTTCTTTCAAGGTCTTTTCCTCTAACCAATTCTCCACTCCATAACTTAGCAGCTAAATGGCTCCTTAGCTGCTTGACATAAAGGACATTGCTTACATGGCTATACAATTGTAATATGTCTATGTAATAATCAAATTACCACTAATTTACCATAAGAGAAGAGGAAAATATATCCAGGATGTCCCATTTCAAAGAGTTGTACACAATGCCCTGAGAATTGTTTACTACTTTCAATTTACTTTCATATATGAATTTATGTGTAGATATAGAATTTGCCTATAACCACATCCAGCTGTATACCATGAGTATTTTAAGAGAATGAATATATAAGATAGTATGGAAGAATCTTAGAAATAATGCTTACTAAAAACACTACTCATTTGAAACAAAGCTTCTTAGCAGGAGAAAGCCTCTTCATTAAAAAGCCAGAATCCAAAAAATGCAAGGCTATTTTAAAGTTGGAGGCTGTTCTCATGAAAATCAGAGGAAAGCCCATTCTATCTGTGAAGATTTTGCATATGGGTGTGTAATATAGACATACAGGTTCGATTTTCTTTGCAGAGAAGGAATGCAGCATTGTGACGTTTCTGAAATTCTAAACCTGAACAGGGTCGGTGGGGAGACGTTAGAGTCTGAGCACATATGCCAAAATATGCTTTATGAATGCTAATGCTGAAAGGTTTGCTTTTAAGGACGTATACAGGTTTCCCTCCTGGCCACCCTGTATCCGGTCTTTCTTAAAAGGGTCTCCCTTGGAAAATAAAGTCAGTGATTTTTTTTTCCAATGGACCCACAAAGCAGGAACAGATGTGACATGCATAACCTCTACTTTGTGCATACCTCAGAGGAAAATGACACGGCCTAAAGCAGGGGATCTGGCTCCAGGCCAGAGAGAAGGACAAATGGAGTTTAGGCCCCTAATGACATGGTTCACCTCAGCTCACTCTTTTGTGCTTGTGTAAAAAGTGCAGGTGGAGAAAGTGAGTTGTGTTTACTCATTGCAGGCACAAATAAAGTTTCTGCAAAAGGCTGCCATTTTCCTTAGCTCTTTGTTATCTCTTTTTTCCACATCAGAATTGCCACACTGCTTTATTTGACCATCTCTTAATGCATGGAAGAAACAATCAAGCATAATGCTTGAGGCCTGAGTTCTAGAGTCTGATACCCTGAGTTGGAATTTTGGATTGGTTCTGCCATGTAACAAGATAATTTTTTTAAAAAATTATTTGCCATCTCTGTGCCTCAGTTTCTTTCTTTGGTATATACACAAGATAATAATGTGATCTACCTCACTGAAGTTTTATTTTTCTAAGATTCTATAGACAAAACATGAGGAGCACTTAGAACAATGCCCAACACATAGCAAGTGTTTAATAAATGTTATTTATTATAATTATTAAGAATTACTTTTTCATTTTTAAAATTAAACAATTTCATTTTAGATTCCGAAATTAAACAGAACATGCATATGATTGTTACACAGGTGATATTGCATGTTGATGTGGATTGGGCACCTAAGTACCCATTACCCAAATAGTGAACATGGTATGCAATAGGTAATTTTTCCATCTTCACCTCCTTTCCATCCTCTACTTTCTAGTATTTTTTATATTTATTTAGGTCAATTTTTTTTTCTCAGCAGAAAGGAAGTCCTTGGAGTGCAGAAAGCATGTCAGATTCACCTTAATATTGTGCTGTCTCAACTCTCTTTCAGTTGTGTGCTGGTAAATGTTCAACAACTGGCTCTCCAAAAAAGGAAACCTTGATTTGTAGTGTTTGCCAATTTCTGTGGTGTAAATACTCCCACCATGATCGTTTCCAAGCTATCAACATGACGTCAAGTGGCTCACGAAATTCCTGAAAGTTTAACAGTAGTCTGTTGTGAGGAAATACAAGCCAGCTTCAGCACACCATTCAAGGCATATGCAAAGAAAATATGTGAAAGAATAAACATGTGAAAAAATGAATGATGAAATTAATGATTCATATCATCGATTCTCAATGTTAAGAGAGCCACAGCATGCTACCATTTATAAGGTCTTTTAATATTCTTGTTTATCTGTGTTAAAGGTGTCTCTGACCAGGAGGATTATTTACCAAGGATTTCTATGCAACACTGGTCGTTTGTCTTGTATCAAAAAAGAGTAAATCTTGATCCAAAATCCTTGAGTACTGTCACACATTATATGTTTCCTGTGAAAATTCATAATGCACATGCATATATTAATGACACTGATAACTCTTTTAGTAACAAAACCCACTTAACTATGTTTATTTCAATAATTCTCAAAACATTTGACCACTAAAACTGTTTTTGCTGGGTAACTAGTAGCATCATGAGGAATTAATATCTCTGCAGAACACACAATGGAAAACATTGACAGAGCTACTTTTTCTTATTTATGGGGAAAAAAAGTAAATGTCTTTAGTAATGCTGGGAAAATATATCTTTAAAACTTGGAACAATGTATGCCTTGAATATCCCCGCAAAAAAATGGATTAATAAAAATAATAGGGACTATCTGCCAAGGGCTGCACAATTCTATAACGTAGATAAAATTACCCCCATTGTACAGATGACAAAATGAGATCTCAAGAAATTTAGTTGATTTTCTTACTGCTACGCTGTTGCTCAAAATTCAAATCCAGATCTTTCTGTCACTTAAGCTAGCATTCTTAGTACAACATTTAAATGAGATGTCATGATGAAATTATGGTCATCAGTTTCAGCTTAGTCTTTCACTCTACAAAGCAATTTAAGTATGCTTTCTTATTTCACCTTCTCTTTCTTCCACAGTAACTACTTTAAAATTTAAAATTTCTATATTCTCTCTGCTACTCCACTTGTAGAAGATTAATTCACTTTCTTTTGACCAAAAGTAGAAATAGCTCTGGAAGTATACTTCCTCAACCATCCACAAACTGACTTAAAAATTTAGTTTTACCTGCACCTATCATTCCGCTTTTCCTTTGTTTATCTAAAAGCAAAACAAAACAAAAACTAAAAACAATGTCTCTACACTTGCCTACATATTCCAGTCCTTTTTTGAATTTTCATATTTCACCCTGTATCCATACCCCTGACTCATTTTCTACCTCTTACTCTCTATTGTTTTTACTTTACAGTTTTTACAATTTTTTTGTATGATTAATTTTCTCCCTATACACAAACTAGAATAATCCTTTCTCTTTCTTCTTTCTTCCCTCTTTTTCCCCTTCCAATTCTCTCCTCTCTCTCCTTCTCAGCCAAGTTTCTTGAAAATCTTGTTTATAACACCTGTCTACATATCCTCACTTCTCAGCCACTTTTCAGATTTCTCCAATTAGGCCTTTGCCATCACTCCACTGAAACTTTTTCAAGATCATCAGTGATCTTATTGTGAGTCACTGGGCACCTTTCAATTCTGTATTTCATTAACCATTCCTTCTTCTTTCAACATGCTATTTCTTTTCCTTCATGGACAGCTCACTTGACTTGTTTTCTTCTACTTCTCTAGTGACGTCTCAATCTCTTAAGGAAGCTTCTTTTCTTTGTCTATTCCCTAAATGCTAGTCCTTCTCAGAGATTAATTCCAGGCCATCTCAACAGTCACGCTCTACTTGGGTGACTTCACCTACTCTCATGGATTCATCTACAACCTTAATGCTAATGACTCCAGATTTATATTCAGTCTAGAATAACTCATGGCTTCAAGAGCATATCCAATTTCTTACATAAAATTCCAATGTGAATGACCTGCAAGTATCTTGAAATCTAAATTATTGATAATCTCCTACTCTCAGTAGGTTCCATCACTTATGTTCCCTTTTCAAAGTAAATTTCACTTGGGTTTCTAAGTCAAGCAAATGAGTGAATGACTGAATAATAATCCTCAAATTTTCTCTATTTGTCTTTTCTTAAAACTAATTTATTGACAAGCCTCATTGATTAATTTATCTAATACTTCCAAAATGCATTTATTTCTCTTCAACACATCATAACATACTATGATCCAATCTTTTTCCGCATGAGCATCAGTAGTAGCCTCCTATTTCAGTTTCCAGTCTGCACTTCTCTCCCTGTGTAGTCCATTACATATTTTAGAGCTGCAGGTATATTTCTAGAATTAAAATCTGTCCCTTTCAGTATTCTTCTTAAAAATTCCCTAGGGCTTTCTCTTGGCTTTTTTTCCATACCTAATCTTAAAACGATTCAAAATTTGTCAGTTGGCTGAAGCACTTTTATTCCCCAATCTTTTGTATTCCACAACTCCAGTAAACACACACACAGACACACACACACAATCTATTTATCCTAACCAATTCTCATTCATTCTTCATGTCTTAAACTAAATGTCATTTCTTCAGGAAAGCCTCTCCTCTTCCATTTCCTAAGGTTTTTCTTCCTTATATTCTCATAGATCCCCAAACTTCCACTGGCATAACACTCACCAAGCATTTTTATAAAATTATGCTCTCCTTCCTCAATGTGTTTGAGTTATGCATTTTTGAAAAAGTGCATGAAGCCTAAAAATGCCATGGTAGAGCACTTCCTATAACAAATAACAGCAAAGTAATATTTTCCAGGATTCCCATTGTATTCTGGAGATAATGCATTTATATTATTCTTTTCCACAGTCATATTATTCAAATAGCCTGTATGCATATAATTTGTATTATTCAAATTCATATTATGTTAATACAGGACAAAAGGATTCCAGTTAAAATGACAATCTAGCACATATGTTTTTCTATGTTTCCTTCTGAGTCACCATGAAAATGATGATAATCAAATTATAATGTATAAATTCATGATGATTAAGGGAACTTGAAACAAAATGACCTGGAAAAGAGGGAACAACAAATTTTTGGAAGATGAAAAGCAGATGAATAAGCAGTAACTATCCTAACAGACTGGAAAATCCTGAAACCCAAATGCCTTTCAAAAGAGATTCTAATAAAAACCAAGTTGACTTACATCATAAAATCTTGGAAAGGCTAAAAAATTGTAGTTACTAGGTAGCTTGGAAGGTAGAGGGCTAAACACACATCCTGCTCATGAATCAAGGAGCTAGACCCCTAGATGGACTATACTCTGTGCAGTGAGTCAACTACTTCTTTATGACCCCCCCCCTTTTTTTTTTTTGTATGTGAGCATACAGAATGAGAAATGCTTTCAAGTTGGAAGTCTAGTCAAGCAGAGGCTAGGAGTAAGATGCCACTTTGAAAATAAGAGAATATAAATGAATATTCCCTTCCCACACTCTCTAGTCAACCAAAAGGCATACAGAAGATGGTGGGTAGAGATATGGATGGTTTCTTCTCTGGAGATTGTGAGTGGCCCAAAGAGACAAACAGAAAGTAGTGATTTTAAGAACCCCAGTCAAATAACGTAGTCACTACTAGATCACCATACAGGGAGGACAGTCCAACAGTCAACAAGCCCCCCTTATGCACTAGATTTTTGTTCTTCATTCTTTAATGTAAATGAATAGTCAAGTATCCTGGAACATTTGAGGACAGGCTCTACTGTGAAAGACAAAACCTGAAATGTAAAACCATAATCAGAAGTTTATAATAATTGTAAAATAAATTATTATATCCACAAAACAAGAATATGTTGCTATAAAGTGGAATCATATGAGAACAACAAAAAATGGTTATTGAAAATTAAAATCATGATTGTGCCTCAAAAGTATTTTCAAATTGGATTAAAAAATAATTTTGAGAAAATACCTCTGAAAGTAGAGGAAATAAAGGTAAGTGAGGAATATCTTATTATTTTAGAGGATTGACTAAAATGTTCAGAAGTAATTAGTAAAGCTTTCATAAAGAAGGAAAAGAAGGTTGGGCACAGTGGGTCATGCCTGTAATCCCAGTACTTTGGGAGGCCTAGGTGGGCGGATCACTTTCAGCCTAGAGTTCAGGACCAGCCTAGGTAACATGGTGAAACCCCATCTCTACAAAAAATACAAAAATTAGCTGGGCATGATGACACACACCTGTCGTTCTAGTTACTCGGGAGGCTGAGATGGGAGAATCACCAGAGCTCAGTAGGTCGAGGCTGCAGTGAGTCCTGATCATGACGATGCATTCCAGCCTAAGTGACAGAGTGTGAGACCTGGTTTCAAACAAGAAGAAAGAAAGAAAAAAAAAAAAAAAAGGAAGGGAAAGAGAAGAAGAATGGAGCTTGATTGGAGGAAATAATCATGTGTGTGCATGAATCATACAAATATGAATAAATACATGTCACTAGGAATTTCTGAACACTGAGAATGTTAAGACTATAATAATTTTCAGGGAACAGACAAAAGGAGTTCATATAAAAATATCGAGATTTATGATGTCATCACTGCTCTCAACATCAGACACCAGAAGAAAATAGAGCGGTCTTCAATATTGTAAAAAGAAAATATTTCTAACAAGTACTTTCTAGACTCTCATTCGAATTTAAAGATAAAATAAGGAAAGATTAAAATATGTTAGAACTGAAAAAATGAACTTTATACAGAAAGCTTATGTGTCCCAATAAAATTGAGGATTCACAATGTAAATAAGAAAAGTATGGGTTTCAGGAAATAGCGGCTTTTATATTGGACAGAAGACAAAAGGAATCCTGAAGATAATGATGAAGAGAAGTTCCAAGGCAAGAGCTGTTTGCCAAGCCTAAAGAGCGGTTAGATGGGAGCCTGAGGATGGTAGGCTCTAGGAGAGAGGTCTCAAGGGGGAAAAACAGATATTAGACTGATAGATAATGATTGATTGATAGATAGGCAGACAGACAGACATAGATAGGTTTTTGTTTTGACTTTAACCAAAATAATAAAAGTTTTATCATTCTGGTGGATATTTGGAGGGTGAAGGAAAAAAAAAAAAATCCCTGAGCAAATGGATTAATGAGGCAATTTTAAACCAAAAGAGGGTAAATTAATACAAAGAAAGAAAAATTTTATGTCATATTTCATGATTCAGCTCTGAAAATATTGACCTGGTTTAGTAATATAAACACTAAAGATTATTTTAATTTAAAAAACAGATAAAACTATTTTGAAAAGTTACGAGAAGGAAAATGTATGTGCTTTTGTGTTGATGTAAAGGAATGGGACGTAGACACTTGCAGGGGTCTTCATCAGATATTGCTAACAGTGGGTAGATAACGTCTAAAATTAAGACTAAAAATGTACTAAATAATTTAGAAAAATAGAGGTGAGTACCAAAAGAAGTATTTTAAGGTGTTGAAATAGTATGCCTCACAGGAATAGGAATCAGTATTGGAAAGGGAAATGATTGCTATTTATGTTACATGTCTCATAATACTGCTTGACTTTTTTTTAAAAAAAGTTCCGTATATTACTCTGATAAACAATTAGACAGTGGGATGGGAGGGGCAACACACATAGATCAATGTGAATGAGTGTCATGTTGTCCTTGAATTGGGTGCTGAGCTCAAAAGTTTTGATTATGTTATTATACTTTATGGCCTATATAAAGCCTACGTATATTATTTTGTATGCATCGAACACCTAAAAAGGTATTTTTAATATCTAAAAAAGTGTTAAAGAAAGAATAAGAATGCTGAAGGGAAGACTTGAAAACAGGAAACCTCATGAATGTCACATGTTAAAGCTTTTGGAAATGGGAAATGGATTTACCTAAGCTGCTCATGAGTGTTGACTGCAGTCTCTAATAAGCTTCACTTTCTTTGGTTAAAAATAAATAAGTAAAACAGTAAAGTGCACAAGTCTCTGGTAAACCTTAATGGATAGTTAAATGTGTGGCATATTTGAACAACAGGTACCATTGTGAGACATAAGACCATGAAAGCCACTGGGTGGGAGAAGAGAGGCTGTAAGTTGCATCTTAATGATGTGCGTTCTTCTACTACAGAGACTTGCAAAGGGCAGCTTAGGGTTGCACATGCCTCTCATCCTGGAATTTGTTGATAAAAGCAGTGGAAAATTTGTATCAACATAGATCTAAACATCAATTGCTTATTCTTTCTAATGAACCTAAAACAGAGCAGAGCTTATACTAACCTAATTGCTGTCTTTCCTGCTGGTCTACAAGCATCATGAAGCTTGGGACCTTGTGTCTTGTTCACCCTTGAACACTCACTACTATTTGCCTGGCACATTGGGAGAACTAAGTAAATGGTAATTGAATAAATAGTTAAACTATAGTTCCTACTGATATTTTTATTTTGCCATTGATTAAGCTGTGATTCTATAAATTATAGCCAAACCTCATACTTGTTTATTTATCTGCCTCTCTCTAAAATGATATAATGGCAAAAGCATAAGGTTTATAGACAGAAGACTCCAGTTTAATTCCTCGCTCTGTCCTTTACTGACTATATCATTTTGAGCAAACTGCCACAGCTCTCTGACCCTAAATTCTCCCATCCACTAAATGGTCATAAGAAGACTTTTCTCATAAGATGGTTATGAGGAAGGAATGAGCTGATAAATGTACACTTTATAGACTGTAAAGTAATACATAAATGTCAGTTGTATCTGTGACTGAAGTTCTTTCTGATATATATTTTGTAAGGATCATACCCATTTTAATCCTCTCTCTACTTCTTTCTCCAAATTGGATTTGCAAGTGAGAAATTTAAGCACCATGTTAGTCTTCATGTATTTATATTAAGAATTGTTAAGACAGGAATTGCCACAAACATTTATATCTGTCTCCCTGAGTCACAGAGCCTCAAATATGTGAATCAGCTACATTTTTCCCAAGGTACTATTTGTCCTACCATTTTTTTCTGATGAATTTACACAGAGTTAAACAGTTCCATTATACAGTTAATAATTAAGATGTAGGGAATTATTGAATGATTTTTTAATAACCTATGCTTTAGACAAAGGCATGCTATGTGACGTTCCAAATAAAGCTCAATTAAATTTAACCATGAAAAACAAAGAAATGATTATCATTAAGTTACAATTATACTTATGTGTATCAATGACACCTCTTTTAGACTAGTTAATGGCTTTGCAAATATAAGTTAGACCATTCTGTTAATTAGTTATAAGAGAATGTGATATAGTAGAAAGAGCTAATGTTTTATGCTTTGTGACAACATGGCTGAATTCAAACCCTGACTCAGCCACTTAATATCTCTGAGCCCTAGTTTCCTTCTCTGGACAAAAATCTAGATACACTTGCAAGGATTAAATATATTGTATAGAAAGTTTCTGGTTGGCATTCAATGAATATTAACAGTCATTGTTTTAGAGTCAAGTTTTAAATATTTGAACCCTAGTGCTCAGAAATAATTATCTGGCCATGATTATATTTACATACTAAATTGAATATAAGGAAAGGAGTGGATACCAGGTGGCTCGCCATAGAAGAAATTGAGTTGTCTCTGAAAGTATAGCAGGAATAATAGTGCCAGAAGGAGAGAGTGGCTGGGCTGCATCTGTTTAGCTGTGCTGCAAATGATTAGAGAGCCACAGATGTCAGTACAGTGCTAAGTGCTTTACATGTGTAACAGGAGCAAAAACAAAGACAAACAGTGAATCAGGAGTGTCTGCTTGCTATCCTCACACTGCAACTCTTTTCAAAGAAGGGTGAGCCTGTCAGAAGCGTTTTGTTCTTCTGAAACCTTAGATGCCTTTGGCTATGCACGTGTGGTATTAAAACCTGAGAGAAGCTTCAGTGCCCTACTTTTAGAGTGCCTAGAACTTTGGGAGATGGAAAGAGGGGAAAAAAGACAGAAATGGAGAAGTAGATAGCCTTATGATGCAGGGATCTTTGCACAGCTTTTCAGGGAAGCCCCCAGGATCCCCCAGTAAATTCTGCCAAACATCCACGTTGAGATGTTACTGCTATATAAGCGAAAGTAATGCAGGTAGAGACAGAGGTGGCAAGTAAAATATCAAGTCTCAAGGGAAACCAAATATCTTCCAATGATTCATATAATGATGTATCTTGGAGATATTGTGAGTTTGGTTCCAGACCATCAGAATAAACAGATGTGCACAAATATTTTGGTTTTCCAGTGCATATAAAAGTTATATTTACACCACACTGTAGTCTACTAAATATACAATAGGATTATATCTAAAAATAATGTACATATCTTATTTTAAAAGTACTTTACTTCTGGCCAAGTGTGGTGACTAACACCTGTAATCCCAGCACTTTGGGAGGCCGAGGTGAGCAGATTGCTTGAGCTCTGGAGTTCAAGACCACCCTGGGCAACATGGTGAGACCCTATGTCTACTAAAAATACAAAAATTACACAGGTGTTGTGGTGTGCGCCTGTAATCCCAGCTACTTGAGTGGCTGAGGCAAGAGAATCGCTTGAACCCGAGAGGTGGAGGTAGCGGTGAGTCGAGATCATCCCACTTCACTCCAGCCAGGGTGAAGACAAACAAACAGACAAACAAAAACTCTATTGCTTAAAAAAAAATGCTAACAATCATCTGAGCCTTCAGTAAGTTGTTATCATTTTGCTGGTGGAAGGTCATGACTTGTTGTTGATCGCTGCTGACTGATCAGGGTGTGGTTGCTGAAGGTTGGGTGGCTGTGGTAATTTCTTAAAACAAGATAAAAATGAAGTTTGGTGCAGCTGTTGACTCTTTCACAAAAGATTTCTCTGTAGCATGTGATGCTGTTTGATAGCATTTGACTCACATTAGAACTTCTTCCAAAATAGTAGTCAATCTTCAAACTCTGTCATCTGCTTTACAACTAAGGTTATTCAATATTGTAAAATCCATTACTGTTATTTCAACAATATTAACACCACCTTCATCAGGAGTAGATTCAATCTCAATAAGTACATTTATTTGCTCACTCATAAGAAGAAAGTCATTAATTAAAGTTTTATCAAAAAATTGCAGCAATTCAGGCCAGGTGTGATGGTTCACACTTGTAATCCCAGCACTTTGGGAGGCCAAGAGGCAGGCGGATCACTTGAGGCCAGGAGTTTGAGACCAGCCTGGACACCACGATGAAACCCTGCCTCTACTGATATATATACATATATATGTGTGTGTGTGTATATACACACATATATGTGTATATATATGTGTATGTGTACACACACATATATGTGTGTATATATGTGTGTGTGTATATGTATATCTATATGTGTACACACAAAAAAATGTTATCCAGGCCTGATGGCATGCACCTGTAATTCCAGCTTCCTCAGGCTGAGACATGAGAATTGCTTGAACCCAGGAAGAGGAGGTTGTAGTGAGCAAAGATCATGCCACTGCACTCCGGCCTGGGTGACGAAGTGAGATTCTGTCCAAAAAAATAAAATTGAATTAAATTGCAGCAGTTCAGTCACATCTTCAGGCTCTAAGTCTAGTTCTCTTGCTATTTCTACCACATCTGCAGTTACCTCCTCCATGGAAATCTTGACCCCTCAAAGTCCTCTATGAGATTTGGAATCAACATCTTCCAAACTCCTGTTAATGTTGATATTTTTACCTCCTTCCATGAATCATGGATGTTCTTAATGGCATTTAGAATGGTGAAACTTCCTCAGAAGATTTTAAATTTGCTTTATCCAAATCCATCAATGGAATCACTATTATAAGACCTATGGCCTTATAAAATGTATTTCTTAAATAATAAGATAGTGGATTGGACAAGAAAAGGTACATATGTACTATGAAATACTACCATAAAAAGAATGAAAGTATGTCTTTTTCAGCAACATGAATGAGGCTGGAGAACATTATCTTAAGCAAATTAATACGGAAACAGAAAACTCAATATCCCCAATACCACATGTTCTCACTTATAAGCTGAAGTTAAACTGCATGAATACAAAGATGTGATCAACAGTCACTGGGGATTCCAGAAGGGGAAAGGGAAGGGGAAAAGTTGAAAAACTGCCTGCCTGGTGTCAGTGCTTGGGAAATGGAATTTCAGCATCATACAATATCCCCATGTAACAAACCTGCATATGTACTACCTGAATCTAAAATATAAAAATAAAATAATATAAAAAAGAAAGTTAAAATTGCTTCTTGATCCATGGACTACAGAATAGATGTTGTGTTATCAGGCATAAAAATAACATTAATCTCCTTTTACATATTTATCAGAACTCTTGGGTAACTAGGTGATTGTTAATGTAATATTTTGAAAGGAAATTGTTTTTCTGAGCAGTAGATATCAACAGTAGGCTTAAAATATTCAGTAAACTATTTTGTAAACAGATTGCTGTCATCCAGGATTTGCTGTTTTATGTATCAGACACAGGAAGAGTAAATTCTCCATAATTTTTAAGGGTCCTGTGATTTTTGGAGTGGTAAATCAGCAGTGGCTTCAACTTAAAGTCACCAACGACAATAGCCTCTAACAAGAGAGTCAGCCTGTCATGTGAAGCTTTGAAGACAGGCATTGACATTTCTCTAGCTATGAAACCTAGAACAGCATCTTCTTACAATAGAAGGCTGTTTTGTCCACATTGAAAAATTATTGTTTAGCATAACCACCTTCATTAATGATCTTAGGCCTTCCGTATGACTTGCTGCTTCACATTGCACTTTTATGTGATGGAGATGGCTTCCTTTGCTTCAACTTGGTGAACCCAATCTCTGCTAACTTCAAATTTTTCTCCTGAAGCTTCCTCTCAGACTCCATAGAATTGAAGAGAGTTAGGACATTGGTCTACATTAGGCTTTGGCTTAAGGGAATGTTGTAGCTGGTTTGTTCTTCTACCCAGACCATCAAAAGTTTCTCCATGTTAGCAATAAGGCTATTTAACTTTTTTATCATTGTGTATTTGCTGGTACTTTTAACTTTTAACTCCTTCAATAACTTTTGCTTTCTAATCAAAATTTGGCTAACCATTTGGACAAGAGGCATGGCTTTTGGCCTAGCTCAGTTTTCTACATCCCTTCTGAGCCATGCGGCATTATTTTTAGTTCTTAATTTAAAGTGAGAGACATGCTACTCTTCCTTCCACTTGAACACTTAGATAACATTTTAAGGTTATTAATTTGCCTAATTTTAATGTTGTTGCACCTTATAAGACAGGAAGGCCTGAAGAGAGAAAGAGAGATGGAGGAACGGCTGGTCAGTGGATCAGTCAGAACACACATATGTATCAATGAATTTCACTATGTTATATAGGCATGGTTCATGACACCCTGAAACAATTAAAATAGTAACATCAAAGATCATTAATCACAGATCACCGTAACAATCTAATAATAGGAAAAATATTTGAAATATTGTGAGAATTACTAAAATGTCACACAGAGACACAAAGTGGGCACATGCTATTGGAAAAATGGAGCTGATAGATTTGCTTGATGCAGGGTTGCTACAATCTTGTACAATTGTAAAATTTGTAATATATGCCAAGTACATGAAAGCAAACTCAATAATGTAAAGTACACCTATAAACTTTGTGAAGGACTTTAAACTTTCACAGGTCAATTTGGAGGTTTAAAGCAATTTTATCAGTTTCATGTATGTGGGTTTTGATCATAATCCCCAAAGACAAAACCCTAAATGCCATAATCCCAAATGTTGAAATCCTGACACATCAAAATCCCTAATGTTTAACATGCTGAAAGTCATAATCATAGGATAGTTGCATCGTGTTAGGTGGAAGTATTACCTTGTTATTTTCTTTACATTTGTTGAAAATTCAAATAACTGAATTGGCCATGAGATATGGCAAAGATGAAGACACGTGGCTTCATTCTAGAAGTAAAAATAGAACCTAAATCACCAGACTTGATATCCAGTGGGAGGTACACATGAACACAAACTGAAAGTCCAAACAACATGCAGCTCCCAGAGACCCAATAACAAAAATGGCTTAAGATCGTTTCTTTGTAAAGAAACTCACTAGAAAGTGTGACAACGCTCCTGTAATTTTATTTAGGTGTCAATTCTGTAAGATAAGAAGTGCTGCTTTTATTTTGTTAAAAAGGAAGCTAAAGGTAAGATAAGAAATTGATCTGACCAAGACAACAGAAATAATAAATGCAAACTAAGAAATTGAAACCCAGTTACTGTTGCACTAAGAAGAAAGACTACACATCTGATAAACAATGTGCTCCTTTTCAAAGTGTGTTATATATTACACAAGCTGCTCTTAAGGTTGTAAAAATAAGGTCATTTTGTGCATAATAAAAATAATTCCTCTGGCTCTCACTCCCACCCACTGTTGTGCAATCCCCAGTCCTTCATGGAGTCTTGTCCAGGTACTTCTGGAAGTTGTCCAGGAAAAGTGTACTATGCTCTCCTGACCAGCTTCTCTGCCCTCAGTTAGAAACTAGCTGGGCAAACTGAAAAAGAAAAGAAAAAAACAACAAAAAACCTAGAGACAATGAAAGGCAACCTAAATGGGATAGGATGTGAATACAATGAAAATCAGCCCCTTGGATAGGCAAGGAGCTGAAGGTCAAAGGTGGAGGACTCAGCTTAGGAAATATATAGTGAAACCACTTGTGGTAAGTTTTGAAATTAAGCATCCTTTACTGGATCAGAGCAGACACTATAACAATGACCATCTAGCTACAGTTTGCCAACTGTTGTCCAAATCTAGCCCTTGAGATTTTTTTTCAGCTAAAATGAAAATAAGAGCAGTTTCCTTTCTTTCTTATTTTCCTTTCCTTCTTCCCTTCCATTTCCTATTCATAGGCATCAGCATGTCCTGCAGCCAAGGAAAATGTGTGGAGGTGGGACTGGGGCCATCAGTATACCTGGCTGCCAAGAGGTGTTGATTTGTATGGGCAGTGAGGAGAATATACGAATGTAGTGGTGTGGCCAGGGGCTAAGGAGGCAGAAGCAGGGAAGAAGATGAAGCCGGTGTGGTTGGAAGATTGCTTACATTAAGCAAATAAGTCAAATGATTGAGCAAATTAGTAAACATTTTGAGAATAATAAGAGTCGGTTTTCTTACTACTAGTAAAATAATTTACAAATATGAAAAGGAAGATATCTAGAAAGAACATGAAGGTATTTGATTTGTAAGTAGAGGTTTTAACAGTTTTTTTACTGCTATATGATAAACCATCTCAAAATTTAGTAGCTCAAAAAAAAAAAACTTTTTCTATTTGCATATCCTGTGGGTCAGGGATCCAGGGGAGCACAGAGGGCACAGACTGAGCCTGCTCCATGACGTCTGGGCCTCAGTTGGAAAGACTGCCATAATTGGGCAGACCCAACTGCAGGGAACTGGAATCATCCAGAGTCCTTGATTTTGAATTTTTTTATTGCTAGCTCCAGATACTTACGCATTCTGATGAACAAAGTGAAAGCTGCATGCTTTTGCTAACTGAGTCTCAGTAAATATGTGGCATCATTTCTCCCTTATCTATTGGTTATACACCAGTCACAAGTTTGTCCAGGTTCAAGGAAAAATGACATCAAGTCACCCATCAATGGGAAGAGTGAAAACAAATTCGTGGGCAGCCAAAGGGATTGTCATGAATTTTATGTTTATTAGGTACATTTTTATATACATAAATATAAGAATTTTGTATATGTGAATGTGGATATAAATGTGCACACACACATATGTTATATATATATGTACACATAATTTTGCATATGTATATATGGATATACACATGCACACACACATATATATGTGCTTACACACACACACACATATACACATATTTTTTCTACCTCTGTCCGTTGGGAGGTCCTTAAGCCATGACAGACAAGTGGCAATGAGCACACTGAATAGTCAAACAAACTTAGCTTCTAAATACCTTCTTCAACTTAAAGGAATGACAAGCCCTTGGATTAAGGGTTGAATCCAGGCTTGAAATTGTATAAGAGGAGCATAGAATATCTTGTTTTGCTGGAAAATAAAGAAATGCTCAAAGAATTCTGAAACATGTCAAAATAATTTCAGAGCCAGTTCAATAGGTTCCTAATCACCACAGATGGGAAGATTTGAGCATCACATCAGAAAGTGGTAGTAACATATAATGACCCATGAAATTAAAATCCATGAGTCCATAGTAATATAAACAAATAAGCCATTAATCATATCAATGAATGGGGTAAAAGAGAAATTTCTTCCCCATATTGAGATGCCAACTAATAAATACAGAAAGAAATATAAACTGGAAATAGAAAAAAACACCACTTGGCAAGCATCATAGTTGTGGTTGATTTAGGCAGAAGTCATGATGGCTGTTAGGGAAGTGGGTGGAGTTCTGACAAAAGTAAGACACTAAAGTAATATCTGAGTATCCACCCACCCCCGCAAACTACTCCTCAATTAGAAAGAAGAAATGATTACTGTATTGTGGAGAAATCTGATCAAGAGCAATATGACCAGGTGATAAAGTCTGACATGACCACAAGAAGGATAAGTCAACATCATACATTTTCTGATGGGACTCATGGAAAAAAGCACAGTGTCACTTCTGTGGTACTCCTATCAGACCATATAGGAGTGTGTAGAACTATAAAGACTATATGCTGTATGATCCAACTATACAACATTCTGGAAAATGCAAAATTATGGGGACAGTAAAAAGATGAGTGGTTGTCAGAGGCTGGGGGAAGAGAGGGATGGATAGGCAGAGCATAGAGAATTGTTAGGGCAATAAAGCTATTCTGTATGATACTATAATGGTGAATACATATTATCACATATTAGTCCAAACTCATAGAATGTTCAATATCAAGAGTAAACCTAATGTATACTATAAATGTTGAGAGATCATGATGTGTCAATGTAAGCTCATCAGTTACAACAACTGCAGCACTGATGCCAGTTACTGATAGTGGGGGATACTGTGCATGTTGAGGGGGCAGGAAGAAACTCTCTGTACTCTCCACTCAATTTTGTTGTGAACCTAAAACTGCTTTTACAAATACGATTTATTTAAGATTTTTTTTTTTTTTTAAGAAGGCAAGGCCTGTGTCAGGCCAACTTTAGAAAGACTCTGGTTGAGGTTTGGTCTACAAAATGAATAGATTATACTCTTAAAAACTATCAAGAACATGAAGACCAAAGAATGGCTAAGGTGCACTGTATCAGGCACCTTAGGCCTAAGGTGCACTGTTTCAGGAAGGAGATTGTTAAGATCAAACAGCTCAAAGCAACACGCATTCCTGAATAATATGTTTGGCCAGAACCGCCAATGGGGCACTGTTAGGATGGCTGGTGAAATTTTAATGGGGCATGTGGATTGGATGCTTGTACTGTATCAAGGTTGATTTTCTGATTTGGAGGCTTGTTCAGTGGTGATGGAAGAGAATGCCCTTGCCTGGGGTAAATAAATACACAGTGGGATTGAGAAGTCATTGAGGCATATCTGCCATTGATCTCAATGGTTTGGAAAATGATTAATGACAATTGGGAGGTTGAAGAGAAGAGCAGAGAAGAGAGTAAATGTGGGGAATCCACTATGTTATGGGTTGAATTACTGTCCCTAAATTAATATGTTGATGAACCTAACTTCCACTAACTCAGAATGTAGCTCGGAGAGGTTCTTTAGAGTGGTAATTGACTTAATATGAGGCCATGGAGGGGGCCCTGATGCAATATGGCTGGTGTCCTCCTGAGAAGGGGAAATTTAGTCCTTTCCTCTTTCAAATTTGTAGATTATTCAGGCCAGGAATACAAAATAAGATGAAACAAAAGAAGCAATTATTTCTTTATGGCTGTCTTGGCATATGTGATCTTTAAAGTTTGAGATTTAAAGATATTGGTTTTACACACACAAAAAAACGGAAGAGGAAATTTGGACACAGAGACATGAACAGAGAAAAGATGATGGGAAGAGACACAGAGAGAAGATGGCCATTTCCAAGCCAAGAATAGAGGCCTGAAACAGGTCCTTCCCTCACAGTCCTCAGAAGGAATCAAGCTGGCCCATGCCTTGATTTCAAACTTCGGACTAGATTTCCATCTCTCTAGAACTGTGAGACAGTGAATTTCCATTGTCTAAGTTATCTAGTTTTTGGTATTTTGTTGCAGTAGCCCTAGCAAATTAAGACACCATACAAGACAAATGCAGAAGTTCTTCATATTGTTCTTACAACTTTTCTGTAAGCTTAAAATCATTGAAAAATGCAATATAATTAATAACGATGTACTGTATACTTGAAAATTGCTAAAAGGATAGATTTTAAGTGTTCTCATTACAAAACATAAAGATAAGTATGTGAAACAAAGCATATGTTAAATAGCTTCATTCAGCCGTTCCAAAATATGTGTGTATATATGTTATATATCTCGAAATATTATTTTGTACACCATAAATATGTACAATTTTGCTTGTCAATAAAAAAGTGATAAACTATAATTTTGTATGCAACACTCCATTAATATTTTCATAAGTGCCATCTCCTTTGATCTTAGGTACACCCTAATGAGGTAGGTGAGATGGGCATTATGAGTGATTCATCTCACAATACAATAATCTTGGAATGGGTTGCAAATGGGTCTTCACAGTTCACACTGATAAAAAAAAGCACATCTTAAAGAGGTGATATCTGAGCCTGTAGTTGCCAGTGAGGGAAGCCAGTGGTTCATACATGTTAACATTTTAATAAAGTTATCAAAGAGAGAAAAGCAAGAGAGAGACTCTTTTAGAGTTTAGCTTTACACATTTTCCTGAGCCCTATTTCCTTAAAGAAGGTCGGGTGTGGTGGCTCATGCCTGTAATCCCAGCATTTTGGGAGGCTGAGGCGGCCAGTCACATAAGGTCGGGAGTTTGAGATCAGCCTGGCCAACATGGTGCAACCCCATCTCTACTAAAAATACACACACACACACACAAATTAGTTGGGTGTGGTGGCGCATGTCTGTAATCCCAGCTACTTGGGAGGCTGAGGCAGGAGAAACACCTGAACCCAGGAGGCAGAGGTTGCAGGGAGCTGAGATTGTGCCACTGCACTCCGGCCTGGGCAACAGAGCAAGACTCCATCTCAAAAAAAAAAAAAAAAAAAAAAAAAAGAACTAGAGGAAAGAAAGGGAAGAGGAGAGAGAGAGAGGAGGCAGAGAGAAGTGGGATGCAGAGAGAAATGGATGGAGGCAGTGAGAGGAGGAGTGGTGACTCCTGTCTGGTTTTGGTGCCCACCTGAAAGGTGACAGGCAGGCAGATGGGAGAGAAGCAAAGGAAATCATCCTCTCCTCTCCTCCCAGGCAGGCATACTCTCTTGTTCCTCTGTCCTTTGGTTTCTTCATAACATCTCAGCAACGTCACTTACCACCTGGGATTGTTATTCAAGACCATTTGCTTCTTCTCTACTAGAGTGTGAGATTTTCCAGACCCTTTTGCTTATTAGTTATGGAAACTTGTGTAAGGATGGCAAAAATGATACCTTAAAAATGCAGTTATACAGATTCACTGTTTTCCTTAAGACCTGCCGGTGGCTGTCAATCTCACTCTGAGTTAAACCCCAAATCATTCACCAGACCCACATGGCCGTAGGTGACCTGTCTACCTCTCACCTTCCTATCCCAGATCAGCTCACCCCAGCCTCCCGGCACTCCTTCAGAGCTCTCAGACTCACTGACGTGGGCTCTAGGATTTGGGCTGTTTCTTTGCCTCCAGCATGCTTCCTTCCGATGTTTATAAGGTTGACCTTACCTCCTCTGGTCTTTACTAAACTGTCACCTTCACGGGCAACCCTTTCTAAAATTTAAATATCCCCCACTTCCACATTTCCTATTCAATTATTTTCTTTAGAACTCATCACTGTGTAAAATAGTATAGTTTTTACTACACTATAAAAAGAATTTATACAATTCTCGTATGAATTACCTATCTTCCTCACTAGAATATGTTTCACAGGCCAGATTTCTTTTTAAAATTTACTGCTGTATTTTTACCACATAGAATGGTACTTGGCATATGCTAGGTATTCAATCATTGTTCATTGAGTGACTGATAGGAGTTACTTGACCATCTTGTGCCTCAGTTACACTATCAAAAATTATAAATATCAAATGCTGGTGAAGATATAAAGAAATTGATTACTCATACATTGCTGGTAAAATAGGACGCGGCATAACCACTCTGGAAAACAGTTTAGAATTTTCTTATTAAACTAAACATGTGATTGACTTACGACTCAGCAATTGCACTTTGGACATTTATCTCTAAGAATGAAAACTTACGTTCTCATGATAAGTTGCTTATGAATGTTTATAACAGTTTTATTTGCCATAGCTGAAAACTAAAAACAACTCAGGTGTCTTTTAGGGGGCACCTAAAAGGGGGCTAAACGTATTATGGTACATCCATACTGTGGAATATTACTCAGTAATAAAAAGAAATACACTAGTGATACGGCTTGAATGAATCTCAAAATAAAAAGAGCTAACCTCAGAAGGCTATGTACTGTATGATTCAATTTCCATAACATTCTCAAAATGACAAAATTTAACACATGAAGAACAGATTAGTGGTTACAAGTAATTAGGGACGAGGATGGTGGTAGAGAAAGAAATGGGGATGCATTTTTAAAGGACAATACAGAGAAATAAAAATTTAAAAAGGACAATATAAGGGATGCTTGTCGTCATATGAAACACTTCTGTTTCTTGGTAGTGGTGGATACACACACTACACATGATAAAATCACATAGAAATAAATACATGCACACATACAAATGAATACATCTAAAACTTGGAAAATTTGAACATGTAGGTGGATTGCCTTAATGTCGATTTCCTCTTTGTGATATTGCAAGATATTATCATTGAGGGAAACTAGGTAAAGTGTACACAGGATCTCTCTGTATTATTTCTTACTAGTATATGTGAGTCTGCAACTGTGAAATAAAAGTTTGACTAGAATGGTAGATTTTTATTTAATTCTGAAAATATGCAATAAGCACTTAACATGTGCATGGCCTTTTCACAGCAGTTGTAAATATTAAATGAATATACATATATATGTAAACATTAAATTGATGTATAACTATACACACATATATCATATATATGTACATATTATTTTATAAATGTTATATTTCTATGTATTAAGTAGATATATATACACACAGGAGTATATGTGTGTATGTAAAGCACTTGGAATGCTGTTCAGTAATATAGGAAACACTCAGTACATTTTAGCTATTTTTATTCCAATCTTCCAGGGCACAGCCTGTGTTCAGTTAATCTCTGATTCCCATTATGCATATTGTTTCTAATGTGTATTGCAAGTGTCAATCAATGTAAGCTGAATAAATATCATTGTTAATTACTTGCACCAACCTTCAGAGTCAGTAAGAGTGGTGCCCACTGTAAAGATCCAGAGTTATCTAGAACCATAGACAGGAAGACAATAGGTCAACCTAAATTCCATTTCTCAGCTTTGCTGCTAATGTTATAAAGCTTTCAAAAGTCCCTTTTCTTCACTGGTTCTCAGTTTCCCCATTAGTAAGATGAAGAAATGGAAAGGCATTGTTACTAAGGGTCCTTTCCAACCCTTAAATATACATGTTTCTATATTTTACAAACAGAGAATTATCTTCCTAAAACCTAAGCATGTGGCTGCAAGTGCAAAAGTAATAAATATTGACTGCAAAATTCTGGCTTCTAGTTCCATTTGGGTCGAGTTGACTGTTCTGTTTTTGGACCCCACTAAAGCATGCTTTCTAGCAGCTGGTTTCTACCTTTACAGTTATTTGAAGTAGATAGTGAGCAAAATATCTGTACATGATAGCAAGCCAAGGTTTTGAAATTCTTTAAGGGGTAAGAAATTGTAGAAACTTAAGCTATAATTATAGTATTATCACTACCTTTGCATCATTATCATCCAAAGCCAAGGGGTGTTACCTTACTAAATTTAAAGACAATAAAGGCATGTTGTAATTTATGAAAGCATAAAACAGGACTTTGAAAAATAGCAGCTTGATTATTTTAGCTAATATTTATAATACAGCCTAATATATTCATGCAGTGTTTTTGAGAGGACCCCTGGGTAATTTTCCATGCCAAAGGTTAGCCAATGGCTGACAGATGTCCTTACTCATAAAGACTGGATTTTACACTGCTTGAACATTATATAGAGTCAATTCTTGCCCAGCCTCTTGCTTGACGTTAGTGTATCTGGAATGTACAGCCACTTCACAGTTAAAATTGTTTCATATTTTTTAACTAGCTATGGATGTCTTGGATATTAAATTATTGAGTGCTTATTGAACACCTTGCTTGAACTCATCCTTGCAGAGACATTATGAAATAATTACAATGCAATATGCAAAGTTATTTATTAATATTAATTTGTTGAGGAACTACCAAGAAACCTCATTTTACCTAGCTAACCCACCTAATTTAACTCTCACATTCTTTCAAAGAGATAGTTAGAACTTCAGTTTGCAGAGAGAGGAAACAGCATCACAGAGACTATATCATCATGCAAAAGCCACCCATTGATGAACGGCAGTGCGGAGATCAAAACCCAGTCTTCTTACTCTCTAAATCCTGAACATATCCAATGTGGTAGGCTGCTTCAATCAACATTTTAAAAAAATTTTCAAAAAGTAAGAAATGTGTGGATCACAGCGCCTAAATTACAATGATAGAATAAATAGAAATTAACTAGACCTTGAGTAACTGAAAATGATGAGAAAAATATTTTCAAAGTGCTGAAAAAATTAGTAGGCTTATACAGCCAGGAAAACCACCTTTAAAGACTGAGGCTGGAGTAAAGACATTTTTAGAAAAATAAGAACTGAATGACTCATGAATAAATTCTCATAAAAGAAATTTTTGAAGGATGTGTTTATGGATAAAGAATAACCCCAGAAGTAACGTCTATGATGCGAGGAAACAGTAAACAAACAAATACTAACTCTCTGACCAAACAATAATAGTGTCTAATTTGAGGTTAAAAAATAAAAACAATCCAAGATGCAACTTAAATATTAGACAACAATGGCATATGTATTGGGAAGGAGTGAGAAGTGTAAAAGAATTTTGAAATTCATGTATTGTTCAGCATGGGGATAAATATTTTAATTAACCGAGGACCTTGTTAATTATGTATAATATTTTGGCATAACCACTAAAGCATTAGAAAGAGGATATTAGAGTAAATATATTTAAAGTCCTAAAACAAATAAACAAGCAAACAACAAAAACTACAAAAAACTGGGGAGTAAAATTCCCAGACTAGAGAACAGATAGATAAGGCAATAAAAATGTGAATTATCAATGGACACCTAGAGAGAGGACCTTATCTATTCCAGAACTGTTCAAGGAGGATAAAATATTGGTCAACATACCTCCCATTGAAAAGTTCCTCTACAGTGGAGTTTCCAAGCTCTCTTTGCTGAGGACCAATTCTTAAAACTATTAAATAATGTAAATCTTCCAGTTAAAACTGAGCCAGCCAAAGAGATCTGCCTACAACCGTGGTTTTCAAATGTAGAACACTAGATTATATTCCCAAATGTACTGACTAAATAAGGGAGAGGTAGGGACATTTTTATCACATACCCCAAGAGACAATGAAGTGATGACCTGAGGACCACATGTTTGAGAATTACTGTCCTACATGAGAAGAATGCAGTCCCTTGGCTGTTCTGTTTTTCAACCAAGTTAATGCCAAGACACTTGGTTTATATGATCAATTTCAGAAGAATTTGAGAAAACAGAAAACAGAGTATGCATTCATTTTTATAAAAAGTAACTCTTCACATTGATGAAACAGGTTTCATGGAATAAAGAACCAAGGACAAGACCTTGGTAGATTGAAGTTAATATCTGAGAATCTAATATTTGATAAAAGTAGCCCATTGGGTTCTCCTGGTGACACTCAGTCCACAGTCCCTGCCATGTTTCTTGTTTTTTCTCATTTCTTCAGGGCTGTGTAGGGGAAGAGGTGTTTGGGATAAGTTGAGGCCATCTCACTGAAGCACAAAATTCCCAGTCTCAGAAACTATAGGACAGTCAAATTTCAGATACTCACAGAACTAAACTCTTCCTGCATAGGAATAAATTCAGAATTTATGACATTGATAAAGGCTAAAATGTCTCACCTCCTTTAAACTCTAATTACTACAAAATGCAGGACCTGCTTATACATTTTTTCTTCTAAAAACTAGATTTTAAAAAGTCTCGTAATATTCATTGGGCCAATCACTTATTCATATTCACTTCTATTTCCATGCCGATATGTATTCCTTCACACATTGTGTACAAATTCATTCACATGTTATTGAGTCAATCATTAACTCATTCACGAGTCTCACTCACTTGGTCATTCATTTATGCATTCACTTACTTATATCATCTTTCATTGTTGTCTCGTTCTTTGATTTTCTAATTCATGTATTTGTTTACTCATTTACTTGCTCATTTATCCATTTACCCATTCATTTAAAATACATACAGAAAATAAAATATTCAAATTCAAATAAAATACATACAGAAAATCTTCTTGGAAACTTCTTGTGCTAGAGCCTAGCCTGTGCTGCAGTCTAAGGCAGAGATTGGTGATGAACCATGAATTCTTCTCAAAGCTCTCTATTTATTTTATTTTGTTTTGTTTTATTTTGTTTTGAGACAGAATTTTGCTCTCATCACCCAGGCTGCAGTGATCTCAGCTTACTGCAGCCTCTGCCTCCTGGGTTCAAGTGATTCTCCTGCCTCAGCCTCCTGAGTAGCTGGGATTACAGGCACCCACCACCATGCCCAGTTAATTTTTGTATTTTCAGTAGAGATGGGGTTTCACCATGTTGACCAGGATGGTCTCAAACTCCTGACCTCAGGTGATCCACCAGCCTCGGCCTCCCAAAGTGCTGGGATTACAGGTGTAAGCCACTGCACCAGACCTGATTTTATTTTTCTTAGGGTCACACCTCAATCATCTCAGAAACTTCAACTCAGCTTCCAGGTTCCCAGAGGTTCTGCCACTATCTCAGACAAATGGGTCTTAATCAAGATCTTGATATATGCGTAGTCACCAAACTCTATTACTTTCTTATGTTCTAATTGGTCTATGCCATAAGGTGAATTTTTAACCACTCTCCTTACTCCGTGATTGTAATTATGTTACAGTACGATTCAGCACAAGTGACTCTTGGCTTAGTTAAACTCAAGGACTGTACTCTCAAAGTACAAAGTACTTTTTTCAATAACCAGTATGACTGGTCATTGTTTAATATTTACCTTTATTTCTAGGGAGTAAGTTCTAAAATAATAGCAAGTTAGATGGTGCTGCTTATTAATGTATCCTCAGCCCCTGGCATAGTGTTTGGCTTCTTAACGGTTTGTTAGCAGTAATAAATGTGGCAAGTGTTGCCATTGAGAAGGCGCAAAAAGTCTAGGGAGAGAAGATATGGCATAACTCTGCATTCGAGGGGTTGGGGATAATGGGGACGATACACAAATGGTATGATATTTCAATTGTGCTTTGAACATAATAGGGGTTTGCTAGGCAATTGTGTGTGTGTGTGCACGCACACACACGCATGTGTGTCCCCCAGCAAAAGAAACATATTTGCGAAGACACAGAGGTCTAACAAAAGGGAAGTTCACTATGGTTGGATTATAATGGATTATAATGGAAAGGAAAATGCAGGGCAACACAGGATAAATAGGCTGGGAAGGCAGGCAGAGATCACATCAAGCATTTTAATCCATGTTAAGAAGTCTGGGCTTAATTCTGAGAGCAATGGGGCAGCAAAGAGGTGATTTACACATGGAAGTACCTGGACAGAAGGATGTGTGTGTGTGTGTGTGTGTGTGTGTGTGTAGTGGGGGATGGAGAGAAATCACTTATGAACGAAGTAGAATACTTACAAGTGAAGGACAAGGTATACGGTTACAGCTCAAAAGACTATGTTGTTTGTTGGTGAATATTGTCAAAGGATTAAAAAAGCATTGTCAGAGCCATGCTTATATTTAAGAACCATATTTATATCAGAAATACAGGATATATAGTCAATTTTTTCTTGCCTCAACTATGATATATATTAGTCAATGTATCCTATTAATTACACCTCCTGCATGCCTTTAAAACACATAATCTTCTCTTTATTCCTACTGCCATGCACTTGTTCAGACACCCATTGTTCCTGAACTAAACTGTTGCAGTCACCCCATCTCTTTATTATTTGCCTCCTATATCTTTTCCCCCAATCTGTGTCCCTCACTTTTGTCAAAGTGAGCATTCTAAATGACTTCTTTCCTGTTTGATTTTTATCAATAGCTGTATATCATCTAGATGATCAAGTCTAAACTCTATACTGTGCCCCACTTTATGATGATGTCTCAGATGACCCTTTTAGCATCATTTCTTCCCTTATTTGACAGTTAAGTTTTCAAAAAAAAGGTCAAATTACTAAACTTAGAATCTCTTCTTTATAATCCATCATAAGAAATAGTCACCCACTTTTTAATGCCATCTTAATATGGCGTAAACACCTCTAGCATTGTACTTAGTACATTGTGCTGATATTTATTTGTGTGCATGTCTGTCTTTACCCACTAACTGTGGCTTCCTTGGAGATAAGAACTGCATCTTATTTTTTTAATGCCCAGTGTCTGGTAAAGTGTTCTGTATAGCTAGCTGTCTCACTCTCTCTCAATTTTTAAAATGAGAAAATAAATGAAACAAATTAAAAAATAAAATGAATGAATTAATATAGAGAAAGAGAAAGAGGGTCAGGCCCAACCAAGAAAAAAAAATAAACATATTCTGGTGTTTTGGAGCATGGTGATATTTTTCTCTCTCTTGGAAAGACATAGAGGATCTTTTGCTGACTATCACTGGTCCATTATGAGTTTCATGATTAAAAATATGCATATGGTATGATGGATTTAATATTGATCAACTCTATTAATACCTAGGAAGAAATTGACTCTGTGTTTCCAACTATGTGGCTAGAAAGTGGTTTGGTTGGCTGATCACTGGGGTCAGTCCTGGAAGAGCCAAGAAATCCAAGTGTTTTCCCTCTGCTTCACCAGCTTTCTGCCTGAGTCTAGTGAGAGAGACTTGGGGCCCATCCCAGGTAAGGTAACTGAAGGTTCTGAAAAACCAGATTAGGTGGGAAACCCTTCACAGACTGGAGCTAATGACCTGCGAAATTCTGTGACCAGTGAATTGGAGACTCCTTCAGGTCCAATAGAGAATGTGAAAGCCAAATAGGAAATGAGGAAAAACAGCTGGAAGTACTAAGACAGCATGAGGGAGGAGAGTGGTAATGGCTATGGGGATGAGGGATTCTCTAGGGGAGGAACACAATTGAGATAATCAGGAGGAAAAAGCAATTCAGGGCTGGAATTTTAAAAATGCATGAGCGTATATTCTCTCAGTTGATACCCTATGGCATGCTGAAGATGATATGAGCCTCTAAACACAACCAATTAGTGAGGATGAGAAAAAGAGTCAGAAAGGGGCACATGTTCAGTGCTTGCTACGTACAAGGTGACACACCTAGTATTGAAGATAAGTCTATGAAAAGACTTATGCTTTGCCCTAAATGAACCTTTCAACGCCATATGAGATAGCTACCATTATCCTTTATTTATCAAAAAGAAAAATTGAACATCAGAGAGGTTAAATATCTTGTGCAAATGCATACTTCTAGGAAGACAGAGCTAGACTTTCCAAGAGAGTCTGATCAGAATTAAAAGTTAGGTTGGGGTGTTTTCAGGAACTAGTTACTTCTCCTGCCTAAGACACAGGAAATCCTCCTAAAAGGATGCTACCTGTGTCCTTTCTGAGAGACATTACAAGCTATAAGGAAAATGTGGAGAATCCTATTGATCTGGTGGTTTGGGGTCAGAAATGAATCACTTCAATGTTGATATTCTCTGTGACTTTGAGCAAGTCTTCACCTATTCCCCAAATTCCCTCATTCTAGAAGTAGGCAACAATGTGTAATCCCCTCTATCTTTAAGACTACCCCAAGAACTGGGATGATCTCAAGTTTAATGTGGGATTATTGAAGAAAAGGAAGACTTTTATTTTGATCTATTCTTCACTCCATTGCTGAGTTGACATCTTGGCTGTTATCACCACTCTGGCAAATGCAATAGAAACTTAATAAAAGTATAGTTGTGTGAGACAAACTGATAGTCACAAAAATGTAGAATATTTGAAGCACCAGAGATGACTTTTGGTTTGAATTGTATACTTTAATGTCTCAGAAAAATTATGTTGTGTTGTTTCCAAATGTTTCCATCATTGTGCACTATACACCTACAATGTGTACCAAATCCAAAGTACTTTATTTTTTAAATTAACAGCCAGACAGATCAATATCACTACAAAATAGAGAAAGAGATCATATAACTTATCTGCTGAATCTAACTTATTTGCTTATTGGTTATTGTCTCCATTGAGACATTATTTTTACTGAGCTTTTTCTGCAGACCTTATCTGGATATGGTATTGATGTGAGACAAGGGTACCCATCAACATTCATAAAATCATGTAAAACATTTATGACAATGATGGATACCTTGGTTCTCACCCATTAGTTAAGAACTTAAAAGTTATCACACCTCGTTTACCTATGGAAAATTTAAAGCACACAGAGGTAATATGATTTTCCACAAAACACTTAGCAAATAATCACCGGATCCACAATTTGAAGGGAATTTGAGTTCAGTAGTTTTTCAACTGCATTTGGCCTATATTCTTAACTATATAATTTTACTTTTTTTAGCATGTTTTATTCCATAAATTTTTTGTCAGTCTGAGAATCTTATAGAAAATAGGACCACAGTTTTGACTGAGAGGCAAATAAAAATGATAATCAATTAAAAATAGAATTTCAAACTAGTAACTTAAGCTGTATGCAGATAATTGGCACATTAACACCGCAGTTTCTTGAAGAGTCTCGCTTCTTCATTCTCTGAAAGGTCTGGTCTCAGTGTGAAATTTTAGAACAGTTAACCATCTCTAAAGGGTCACATATATACAAAAAATATCTAACATTTGAGTGAAATAGGAATTCTGACAAACAGCCCAGTTCAAGATTTGATATTGTTTGGCTCTGTGTTCTCACCCAAATCTCATGTTGAATTGTAATCCCCAATATTGGAGGTAGGGCCTAATGGAAGGTCACTGGATGATGGTGGTGGTTTCTAATGGTTTAGCACCATCCCCCTAGTGCTGTCTCATGATAGAGTTCTCATGATATCTAGTTGTTTAATAGTGTGTAGTAACTCCCCCTTCACTTTCTTCTCCCTGCCATGTAAGCTGCCCCTCCTTTCTCTTCACCTTCTGCCATGATTGCAAGTTTGCTGAGGCCTCCTCAGCCATGGTTCCTGTACAACCTGCAGAACCATGAGCCAATTAAACCTCCTTTCTTTATAAATTACCCGGTTTCAGATATTTCTATAGCCATGTGAGAATGGATAAGTGTCTCATTGCTATAAAAATATCTAAAAATGTGGAAGCAACTTTGGAACTGGGTAACAGGCAGAGGTCATAACAGTTTAGAGGGCTCAGAAGAAGACAAGAAGATGAGAGAAAGTCTGGAACTTCCTAGAGACTTGTTGAATGGCTTTGACCAAAATACTGATAGTGATATGGCCAATGAAATCCAGGATAAGGTGGTCTTAGATGGAAATGAGAAACTTATTGGGAAATGGAGTAAAGGCCACTCTTGCTATGCTTTAGCAAAGAGACTGGAAGCATTGTATCCTTGTTCTAGGTATCTGTGAAACTGAACTTGAGAGTGATGATTTCAAGTATCTGGCAGAATAAATTTCTAAGCAGCAAAGTATTCAAGAAGTAGCCTGGCCGCTTCTAAAACCATGTGAACATATGTGTGAGCAAAGAGATTATCTTAAACTAGATCTTCTATTTAAAAGGCAAGCAGTGTGTAAAAGCTTGAAAAGTTTGTAGTCGGGCCAGGTGTGGTGGCTCACACCTGTAATTCTAGCACTTTGGGAGGCTAAGGCAGGCAGATCACCTGGGATCAGGAGTTTGAGACCAGACTGGCCAACATGGTGAAACCCCATCTCTACTAAAAATACAAAAATTAGCTAGGCTTAGTGGCGTGTGCCTGTAATCCCAGCTACTTGGGAGGCTGAGGAACGAGAATCACTTGAACTTGGGAGGTGGAGGTTGCAGTGAGCTGAGATCACACAATTGCACACTCCAGCCTTGGTGACAAGAGTAAGACTCCATCAAAAAAAGAAAGAAAGAAAGAAAGAAAGAAAGAAAGAAAGAAAGAAAGAAAATAAAGAAAAAAGAAAAATTTGCAGCCTGGTCATGTGGTAGAAAAGAAAATTCAATTTTCTGGGGAGGAATAGAAGCAGCCTACAGAAATCTGCATAAGTAAAAAGGAGCCAAATGTTAACAGCCAAGACAGTGAGGAAAATGCCTCAACCTTCCTGGCAGCTCCTTCCATCACAGGGCTGGAGGCACAGGAGGGAAAAATGGTTTCATGGGCCAGGCCCAGGGCCTCACTGCCCTGTGCGACCCTGGGACACTGCTCCTTGTGTCTCAGCCACTCCAGTTTCAACTTTGGCTAAAAGGGCCCCAGATACATCTCAGGCTGCTGCTCCAGATGGATTATAAGCTTTGGCAGCTTCCATGTGTTGTTAAGCCTGTGGGTGCACAGGGAGCAAGAGTTGAGGATTGGGAGCTTCTGCCTAGATTTCAGAAAAAGTACAGAAATGCCTGGATGTCCAGGCAGAAGTCTGCCGCAGGAGTGGAGCCCTCATGGAGTGCCTCTACTAAGGCAGTGCAGAGGGGAAATGTGGGGTTGAAGCCCCACACGCAGAGTCCCCACTGGGGCATTGCCTAATGAAGCTGTAAGAAGAGGATCACCCTCTTCCAGACCCCTGAATGGTAGATCCAGTGAAAGCTTGCATTGTGCACCTGGAAGAGCCAGAGGCACTCAATGCCAGCTTGTGAAAGGAGCCACAGGAGCTGTACCCTGCAGAGCCACAGAGGCAAAGCTGCTCAAGGCCTTGGGAGCTCACTCCTTGCATCAGTGTGGCTTGGATGTGAAACATGGAGCCAACTGACATTATTTTGGACCTTTGAGGTTTAATGATTGCCCTGCTGGGTTTCAGACTTGCGTGGGATCTGCAGCCCCTTTGTTTTGACCAAGTTCACCCTCTTGGAACAGGATAATTTATGTGATATCTGTATCTGCATTGTACCTTTGATGCAACTAACTTGTTTTTGATTTTACAGGCTCATAGGCAGTAGAGGCATGCCTTGTCTCAGATGAGACTTTGGACTTGGACTTTTGAATTAATGCCGGAATGAGTTAAAAATCTGGGGGACTATTGGGAAGGCATGATTAGTTTTGTAATGTGAGAAGGACATGAGATTTGGGAGAGTCCAGAGGTGGAATGATATGGTTTGGCTCTGTATCATCACCCAAATCTCATGTTGAATTATAATCCCCACTGCTGCAGGTGGGGTCTGGTGAGAGGTCATTGGATCATGAGGGTGGTTTCTAATGGTTAACATCATCTCCTTAGTGCTGTCTCATAATAGAGTTCTTACAAAATCTGGTTGTTTAAAAGTGTGTAGTACCTTCCCCTTCACTCTTTCTCCTTCTTCTGCCATGTAAGACATACCTCCTTCCTCTTCAACTTCTGCCATGATTGTAAGTTTCCTGAGGCCTCCCAAGCTTAGCTTCCTGTACAGCCTGCAGAATCATGAGCCATTTAAACCTCCTTTCTTTATAAATTATCCAGTTTCAGGTATTTCTTTTTTTTTTTTTTTTTTATACTTTAAGTTCTAGGGTACATGTGCATGACGTGCAGGTTTGTTACATATGTATACACGTGCCATGTTGGTGTGCTGCACCCATCAACTCGTCAGCACCCATTCAGGTATTTCTTTATAGCAGTGTGAGAATGGATTAATACAAGCTTTATTCCAAAAACAAAACAAAAGAGAAAGAGAGTGTTTGCTTCATCCATTTGTCAACTCTAAAATCTTTTAGACTTTATGTTTAGGTGTCCATCACAAATTCCTTAATGATATTCTGGTTTAGTAGTCTCCTGCCGTGGCTGACCACCAGCATGACCTAAAGATATTTCTCCTAATACAAAAGTCTAAGTCCCACCCATGAATATTCCATTCACCATATCTCATTGAGCTTGAGCACATGTCTTTTGAAATTTTCTACAAATAACTTTGTTTTATAGATCTGATTGAAAAGCAATCTAGGAATATATCACTCTTTCCAAAATTCACAGAGTGACTTAGTCTATTGTTCAAGGACCTCTAGAATGTGAACTTTAATTGTCACATGACCCTTGATATTTTGGTTGCTCAGGATCATGTAGGAATACAGCATAATGTAGGTTTGTAAGTATTTGCAACAAATGTAAATGGTACATTAGTATAGGCCTACAGATATTTTTAGAGCACCTGCTTTGTACTGAGAGTTTGTGAGCTTCTTGTCTGGTTTTCCAAGCCAAAGGTGGGGCTTAAATTCTGCAGGAATTTCCAGAACCAAATGTGGAGCTGAGAAAAGCCCATAATCTGAAGTGGAACTGAAACCTGAGTCCTGGATGACATGTCCTCCAGAAAATAGTGGTCATCTGGACCATGAAGTTGAGAGGGACAACCAGAGGCAGCCTGCTACACCAGGAGTGAGAAGTCATTATCAGTAATATCATTATCAGTAATAAAGAAGCAAGTATGATTAAGAAACAGAATTTGGAGAAATTTCCTAGGTCAAAAGAAAAAAAGGCCTTAATAATTAAAATAGGTCAAAAGAATCAATGTTGTTAAAATGTCCATACTGCCCAAAGCAATTTACAGATTCTATGCTATTACTATCAAATTGTTAATGTCATTTTTTTTTCACAGAATTAGAACAAACTATTCTAAAACTTATATGGAACCAAAAAAAGCCCAAATGGCCAAGGCAATCTTAAGTAAAAAGAATAAAGTCAGAAGAATCATGCTACCTAATTTCAAACTATACTACAATGCTATGGTAACTAAAGCAGCAAGATACTAGTACAAAAATAGATGCATAGATGTATGGAATGAACAGAAATGCTGAAAGGAAGCCACACACCTAAAACCAACTGATCTTTTGCAAAATTGACAAAAATATGCAGTGGGGAAAAGACACTTTATTCAACAAATGGTGTTGGGAAAACTGGCTAACCATATACAGAAGAATGAAACTGGATCCCTACCTATAACCAGATATAAAAATTAACTCAGGATGGGTTAAAGGTTTAAATGTAAGACCTCAAACTATAAAAATCCTAGTAGAGCGTGAACCCGGGAGGCGGAGCTTGCAGTGAGCCGAGATCATGCCACTGCCCTCCAGCCTGGGCGACAGAGCGAGACTCTGTCTCAAAAAAAAAAATCCTAGTAGAAAACCTAGGAAATTCTCATCTAAACATTGACCTATGCAAATAATTTATGATGAAGACTCCAAAAGCAAATGCAACTAAATAAAAAATAGATAAATGGGATCTAATTTAAAAAAAGAGCTGCTGTATGGCAAAAGAAACTAACAACAGAGGAATCAGACAACCTACAGAACAGGAGAAAATATTTGCAAACTATGCATCTGACAAGATTAATATCCAGAATCTACATGGAACTTAAACAAATGAATAGGATTTTAAAAATCTCAATTAAAAAGTGGACAAAGTACATGAACAGACATTACTCAAAAGAAGACCTATAAATGACCAACAAACATATGAAACTATGCTCAACATCACTAATCATCAAAGAAATACAAATCAAAACGATAGTGAGTTACCACCTTACTCCTGCAAGAATGACCATTATTAAAACGTCCAAAAATAACAGATGCTAGTGAGGATTCAGAGAAAGGGGAACACTTAGACACTTCTGGTGGGAATGCAAACCATTTTCACCCTTGTGAAAAGTAGTTTGGAGATTGCTCAAAGAATTAGAAATAGAATTACTATTTGACCCAGCAATGCCATTACTGGAACTGGATATGTACTCAAAGGAAAAGAAATTGTTCTACCAAAAGGGACACCTTATGTTTACTGCAGCACCATTCACAATAGCAAAGACATGGAATCAGCCTAGGTGCCCATCAACAGTGGATTGCATAAAGAAAATGTGCCACGTATGCATCATGGAATACTATGCAGCCAAAAAAAAGAATGAAATCACATTCTTTGCAGCAACATGGAAATATGGATACAGCTGGAAGCCATTGGCCTATGTGAATTAAGGCAGAAACAGAAAACCAAACACCACATATTCTCATTTATAAGTGGAAGCTAAACACTGGGTACACATAGTCACCAAGCTGGTGTCAATAGGTATGGACTACTCCAAAAGTGGAGAGGGAAGGAAGCAGATAAGTGTTGAAAAACTACTCACTGGTTACTCTGGTCGGTACTTGGATAGCATGATTATTAGAATAATATCCTAATAATACAATAATTATTATCTAATAATATCCTAACAATATAATTATCATTATATTATATATATTGTTACATCAGAATGTAATAAGATGCTGATTATTACATTATCAGCATCATGCAGTATACCCATGTAACATACATGAACATGTATCCTCTGAATCTATAATGAAACATAAATAAATAAAATCAAACTCACACGCATACAAAAAAACCAAACCCCAAAATAAATAAAAGCTTCATTTTAACACTTAAAATGTATTAAATCCTCATTTAATACTAAATTTGACTAGATTAAGGCCTCTCAATATTGGCATTATTGGTATGTTGGGGGCTTTCCTGAGCATCCGTAAGCTATTTAGCAGCATTTCTGGTCTCCATCCACTAGATACCCATACTATACCCCAGGTGTAACAATCAAAACATCTCCATATTGCCAAATGTATCCTGGAGGATCAAAATTGCTCCTGGTTGAGAACTACTGGCCTAAATATTTATTCTCTGTGCATTGCATTCATTAAAATAAACCATGCTTCTTCTCATTACAGAACTTCTAAACACTCCAGCTCTTCTATGTGAAATAATTTCCATTTTCCCACCTCTAAATCCTTAATGTCAGATTATTGCTCATATCCAAGTGTAATGGTCACTCCATGGGTGAAGCCTACACTAATCCATCAATCACAATATCATAATAATAGTCTTTCATTTAGTGTTAATTTGTAGCTGTATGTTGACCACTGGGATCAGGGAATAATTTCTGACTCCTCTTTCAGCCAGTATACTTCATAAAATCTGGGGTATTATCTATTTTACCCACTATTACATCCTCAGTACCTAGTATGAAGGCTGGCCCAAGATGGAAACTCGATGAACATTTATTGAATGAATGAATGAATGAATGAATGAATGAATGAAAACTGAACAAAAACTTACAGCCTCTGAAACCAACAACTATTTTCTGATTACTGATTTTGCATCAAGCAAGATCCTGAGCCATGGGACTCAAAGAAAAATAATACACAGTCTACCCTAAGAGGCATAGCCTTGCTGAAGAAATTGATTTGTAAGTAAAAAGGAATGATAGAGCATCCTAAGTGGTCAGTGGAGGTCTCAAGAACCTGAAGTTAACTCTATACAGAATTCCAAGATCTGCCTGTGAGAATAAGAAAAGATTTCTCAAAGAAGGTAATTTAATTATTGAGCTCAGATTAAAGGTTAGATAGAAATTCACTAGGTAGACTAGGATGGATTGAGAAGAGAGGTGTTAAAACTGGTGTGGCAGGTGGGAAATCACTCCACACAGCAGTGCTGAAGGTGTGCTACAATCCAACCAGCTGAGAATCACCACACACTTCTGTATGAGTGAAGAGTGGGACTTAAATTAGGCAGTAGTGGGAAATGAGATTAAAGATTTAAGCAAGGAAAGAGCATGAGAACTTTGTGTGCCAGGCTCAGGAGCTTGGAGATTGTCCTGAAGACAATCAGTGGTTACAGAAAGGAAATGAGCAGTGGCATAAGAGTCAGATCTGTGATTTCAGTCTGATAATCTGAATGTTGGCTAGAAGACAAAGAAAGACAAAACTTCAGAATGTCATAATGCAAGGTTTTATTAAAAATAAAATCCTTTGCATGACCATGGGTCTACCACACAATAATTTCTTTTTTTTTTTTTTTCTTTTTGAGACAGTCTCACTCTGTCACCCAGGCTGAAGTACAGTGGCATGCTCTTGGCTCACAGCAACCTTCGCCTCCTGGGTTCAAGTGATTCTCTTGCCGCAGCTTCCTGAGTAGCTGGGATTACAGGTGTGTGCCACCACACCAGGCTAACTTTTGTATTTTGAGTAGAGACAAGGTTTTGCCATGTTGGCAAGGCTGGTCTCGAACTCCTGGCCTCAAGTTATCCACTCGCCTCAGCCTCCCCAAGTGCTGGGATTATAGGTGTGGGCTACTGTGCCTGGCTGCACATAGTATTTTCTCCTCAAAGAAAATCAGAAGGAAAACCAAGTAAGAAGTCCAAAAATCAGAAAGCCTCTTCTTACTAAGAAGAAGGCAAAAAGCTTATTGTGACTAATGAGTCTTTCTAGCCTCTTCCCAAAGAACCCATATTTATTGTTACTGGAAATGTATGTATTAGAAGTTATAGAGATCAGGAGACCAGCTCCAGGTTTCAGGGATGAAGAGACAAACAGGTATTTTTTGGACCCTGTGCCATTCTGAAATCAGATGATTGAATGTTTGTTTTCCCATTGTCTGCATTTCTGACTTGTCCTCCAACATGAATAATTGTCAAGGTTTTGGTAGGCTGAAGTATATTCTAGGGAAACTGGACCTGCAATTTTGCAGAATTTCACAATATCTTTTGCAGTTCTTTGTCAAATTGATTGTTTAAATCTAGTTTATTTTACCTTGTTGGTCCTGGACATACTATCAGCTGAAATATTTATATCCCTGCCTCTTAGGAGTTATGCATTTCCCTTATTCTGTAAAAAATAATAAAATAAAAGTGCTGACCTGCTCCATGTATATGAGTAATTGTTTTTATTTTAATTGCTTGAGTGCTTGTGAAAGGAGATTGAATTGTCTGGCCTCTTTTCTCTATGACCATTTCTTAAATTACTTTCGTTTTTTTTCCTTTTGCCACTAAAAGTATTATGCTGGTTACCAACAATGTCTTTAGAGACTATTTGAAGTTGAAATCTTCATGCTAAATCTAACCATTTAAAAGGAGGTGTGGGAAGCATAGACATACAGAACCATGCCTTGCTACCCAATGCCGAAGTCCTCCTCACCCAGACAGGTTCCAGGACACTGGAAAAGAAAAGCCTAAGTATATTCTTGCTGTTGTTTAAATCTTATTTTTGAAGACAAGCCCCCCACACACACACACACAAACAGGCACACATATTTTTTCTTACAAATAGCATTCTGTTCCCAACACACTCCCCATCTGACTTCATTCATTTATTCAACACAATTAATGAATAATCATTGTGTGCCAATCAGAGAGCAAAACAGTCCAGTCTCTGACTGTATAGTCTCTGATTTATCATGGAAAGTGGGCAGCTTCGCAATTAACACTATCATGGGGCAGTATACCATGGGAGAGTGTATTTTGGATCCAGAAAGTCATGCAAGTTATTTCAGGAGAAGTGATATTCAAGTTGAATAAGAAGAATGTGTGAGAAAAGGTTAGCAATAGAAATGAAAACTGTTACAGGTTAGAGTTGAAGTGTCAGTTGGTAAGAGATTCAACTAAGGAGGTGAGGACCTGGATGGTATCATTTTTGAAAATTATGTTTCTACAACCATGTGGTCAGGCATACTGTGTTCCACACCAGCTCCAAATCTTCATAGCTGTTTGGTCTTGAGCAAGTTTCTTTCTAAGACTTGAGCAAAGTAGAGCATATAAATTGTTTGCACAGTGGCTGAATTGTGGTAACTGCTCAATAAGAATTAATGTATTATGATAATAACTTGATTAGTATTATGATTATCATTGTTATTATTGTTATATGATTTTATTATGTAACACCTCAGTCAAGTTATTTGCGATCAACGTTTTTCTGGAAGCCATCCAACACTTGATCACCTCTCTACCCATTCTACTCTTGTTCCCCCTCCATCTGTCCTTTTCTTTCTCTTGCCCTCTCACTCTGTAGCTGATGCTCCATCATGATTGGGCTCCAGGAACTGGGCAATTGATAATCTAAAGTAATGGAGTCCTGTTTGTTACTTCCATGACAGGACCATGTCAAAGATCACTTCCCATACATAACTCACTTGGAAATTCACATTAGCATGTTCTACCCCTTATGGGGAGAGGGATGAATGATCAGAGTCTAAAATATGAGTCAAATACTATTACTCACTCAGTTGTCAACACTAAAAATAGTCTTCAGTTTGACCCTGTTCATGTTTCTCAGTTTATCTACATTCCTATATCCACACTGCCATACCTGAAGTGAGGATTCATCTTCCACTTAAATGAGTGTAATATCATCCCCATTTTTCTTTTTCTCTGTTTCCAAACTGGCCTGCTCCAATCCAGCTTCCACTGAGATATCAAAAGCATCTTTCAATAATACCACACTGATCATTTTATATCCACGTTTGAAAACTTTCAAATGTTCCCTCTTTCCTAAATAATAAATCTATCAGTATACTTTTGATTGCAAAGAACAATAACAAACTCACAATAATTTAAAAGGTAACGAGAATATATTGTTTTATATCCCTGAGAAATCCAGAGGTAATTTGCACTATAGACACAATTTGATAAGGGGTAATATGGTTTGGATCTGTGTTCTCACTCAGATTTCATTTTGAATTGTAATCCTCATAGTTCCCTTGTGATGAAGGAAGAACCTGGTGGGCTGTTTTCCTCATGCAATTCTCATGATAGTGAGTGAGTTCTCGCGAGATCTGACGGTTTTATAAGGCGCTCCTTCTCCTTTCACTTTCTTTCTCTTTCTCCTGCTGCCATATAATAGGTGTTGTTTCCCCTTCCACCATGATTGTGAGCTTCCCAAGGCCTCCCCACCCATGTGGAACTGTGAGTCCATTAAACCCCTTTCCTTGATAAATTATCCAGTCTCAGGTATTTCTTTATAGCAGTGTGAAAACTTACTAATAAAAGAGTGTAAGCTATTTCTCTGTTATTCTCTTAGTTCCCCTCCAAATGTCAGCTTTACTGTTCAGCCAGTCTTTCTCATGAATAGAAAAATGTTTAAAGCAGTCATGGGTATTCTATCTGCACACCACACAATCTAGAGGCAGAGAGACAAACAAGAGTCAAGGGATTTTTTTCAATGGCTTCATCTTAAGGTGTGGACCTACCCTCTGAACGAATTTTTGATTCTATAGCTATATCAGGAGTTGACTGCCTTAGGTTTTGGTTTAAAACCCATCTCTGAGTTGAACCCTGTGGGAAGATTTGTGGGACTGCTGTAGTCTGTTAGTTGAGGAGAATCAGGACCAACTGTGGAAGCATGAATTAAAGGAATTTCTAGCCAAACAAAATGAGCCATTGTGGAGAGATTCAGTGGATGCTTGGAAGGCAAATAATGATGTCCTTCATCTAGGGATGTCATTCAAGTCTCATCACAATCTTCCTCCAAGTTGATTCCAGTTTCCCATTATGCCTCTTCATATGTTACTGTTATCAGACTGAATTAATTGCCCAAAGTTTCTAGTTCTGTGCTTTTATTTCAGATTGACTTTCTGTGTGGAATGCCAACCTTCTGCCTCTGCTCTTTCTTCAATAATGCCTACCCTTAAACTATATCTAGCCTTTAAGATACACCTCAAGTGCTATCTCCTCATAGATACACAATATTTTTCTGCCTCTGTCTCCAGCTGTAATGAATTAAAAAACACTGAATTTGCCATCTCCAGTCTGAATTTACATTCAGGAGCTATCCTTACTAACAGAGTGGTTATGTGAGACTGCCTTCCTTGCTTGGCCTCTTTCTCGTCTTACTGAAAGATTGGTTTTCTCTATCTTTCTTTTTTTTCACCAAGGAAGTACTGTTGGTTTGTCTTGGACCATTCTTCTATAGGTAAATGATGTCACTTCTTATTTAGATACTGAAAACACTGCTGAGTTAGATTTTTGAGCTGGAATTTTGAAAAGTCTGGACGGCTACTTATTTTATTAGGGAAATATTTTTAAAATAACAGCCCAATTCAATGCTCTAAAAATTATTACTCAAGTGCATGAAGACTATTGAGGCAGCCTACAAAAGTTACGCATTCCTCATAGTTCGTCCATGGGGCACCAATATATATTTTTATCTCATTTGTAAGTAAGTCTTATTCTGTACAGCACCTATATTTTTGAGAAGTAATTTGTAAATCAGATTTCATGTTCTCATTACCTATAATCATAAAGATGAATTGTATAGAATTATTTTCAATTTTTAGTGGCCTCAAATACCTCTGCTGCATGGTAAGTTATTAACGAACTGTGAATACATATTTAACTTAACATTTTAAAGATAAGCATTAATGAAGCAAAAATACTTTAGATTATATTGGTAATAATCACTGATTCATTAGTTTTGGAAGGTTAAGTTTTGGTTATGATGAACTTTTATCGCTGTTGGAAACTTGTATTCTCATTTCCTTCTAGGTTAAAACAAGGGCATAAATAAATGCTGACATGAAGGCATGAAAAAACAAGATTGCAGCACAAGATGTCAATTTCATTTGTGGAACAAGGGCATTTTGAGAGCTGATATGGTTTCCTTTATGTCGATTTCAAACGTTAGTGGTGAATGGTTGCGAACGTCTTTAATTAGGCTTTTAAAGATGTGAGCATTCATATGGCTTTTAGTATTTTTTCCTTTTGCAGACCACATTTTTTTTGATATATCAAGTTCACTAGTAATTCTGAGAAGCAACTAAGTATATGAAATATGATTCATGAAGGTCAGTGAAGCCTTGGGTTAGGAGTGTAAGCACTGCCAGGTGAGAAAGTGCTCATCATATAACGGAGACATGGAGAAAGGACAGAGGAGTCGATATGAAGAAAGCTGAATGGCTAAGTCTGGGTTGAGTCAAGCAAAAAAATAGAAAATAAAAACATTGAATTATGTAAGTCATAAAATAAAATAAATATCCATAAACTTATGCTGATATAACAAAGGAATAAGTGAATGAATAAATGAATGAATGTCAATAAATAAGTGGAGAGAAAAAGATACCCTTCCTTACTGTACAATATGTTAGTTTCCTATTGTTATTGTAACAAATTACAGTGACTCTTCACTTTACATAGTGGATGGTTTTTGGAAGACTCTGACTTTTCAACTGGTTCAGGAAGCCAATTTTACCGTAGGCTAATTGATATAACAAGAGTTCATTTCCTAGCATATATTGCTGATCACAAAAAAAATTACCAAACTTCAAAATAAAAACTGAAAAATTGCTAACATAAAACACTGAAACAAAAGTAAGATAATTATTTACCCAATTATTCCAGTTCAGTGTCACCAGGGGCTAGACTCTATCCTGGCAACCCAGGAAGCGAGGTGGGAACCAATACTGGACAAGAGGCCATTCCATGGCAGAGCACACTCACTCACACATACACATACATGCAAAAAATGCACACACATGCATGCACACTCATTCAGACAATTCAGACACATCAATTAACCTGACATGCACATCTTTAGAATGTAAGGAGAAACCCCAGTACCTGAAGAAAACTCATTCAGACATAGGAAGGATGTGCAAACTTCACATAGAAAGTGACCCTCTGGCCAAAAATCAGTTTAAATTTTTTCTCATTCCTATTACAATGAAACTATGTTGGACAAAAATGATGTTTTTGGAGTAATGTTGTACTACAAATTTATTAAAGAAAGCAAATTAATTCTTAAATTAAAAAATTATAGTTCTGGAGGTCAGAAGTTTGAAATGGATCTCACTGGGATAAAATCAAGTGTGAACCGAAGTAGATTTCTTACTGAAAGCTATAAGGGAGAAAACATTTTCTTCCCATTTCCAGTTTCAAGAGGCTTTCTGCATTCCTAGCATTGTGGTTCCTTTCATCATCAGTGTCCGGGATGATCAGTAGAATTTTTCCCATATTGATCTGACACAACTCTTCCATCTCTGATCCACTTAAAGGATCCTTGTGGTTACATAGGACCATCTAGGTAATCCAAACTGAGCTCCTTTTCTTAAGGTTGGATGATTAGCCGTTATAATTTCATCTACATTCTGATTTTCTCCTTGCCATGAAACATAGTATATACACAAGTTCTGGGGTTTAAGATGTAGCCATTTTGGAAAGACCGTTATTCTGCCTGTCAGATAGAATTACACTGATAAATGTAAGAGGAATAATGTAAATAAAAATTACCACTTGGAAAACACCATTGTATGAATCATTGTATGCATCAATGTATACTACCATTAGGGATGATGAGAGGCATACTATTTAAATAGTTTCAAATTATCTCCACACATAATGCTTACTAATTACAAGTGGAGTAATTAAAATTTTGCATGCAGAAACATGACAGACATCATCGTAACCAAGAAATCTGTGAACTATAGGACAACTAGAAGCAACCACATATATGTGTAATTGGAGCCCCCAAAGGAGGGAAGAGAGAGAAAGAATAACAAGACAGTATTTAAAGAAATAATGACTAAAAATTCTCCACATCCAAAGAAAATTATAAACTCATATATCGCAGGAGCACAAATAACACGCAGGAGAAACATGAGGAAAATTACAACAAGGCACATCATAATAAAATTTCTTAAACCAATGATAAAAAATGTTGTGATCATGCAAACAAAAACAACACATTATGCACAGAGGATAAAAGGCAATGAATACTCATCAGGAAAAATAGAACTCAGAAGAAAGTAAAGCAACATTATTAAAGTATTGAATAAAGACAAAAACAAAATTAAAAAGTCAATCGGAATATTATATCAGCATGAATATAATTAAAATGCTAAAGCAAAATAAAGAATTTTACAGACCAAACGAAAGCTGAAAGAGCTTGTCTTTGGTCAACTAGCTCTAGAAGAAATGCTTTAAAAAAATCTTTCAACTAGAAGATAATCAGAAATAATTTAGCACTTACACAAAGAAGTGGACACAATCGGAAATTGTAAATATGTATATAACAATAAAATGCCTTTACTCTCTTTATTAAAATTTATTAAAAAATAAATATCTAACTTTGATTTCTCAGAAAAGAGTGACAGGGATCATATTTAGCCTCTTACTCCACTGAAACTACCAACAAACAAAATATATAAACCAATGGTTTTCAAGACATTAGGCAATGAAGAGCAGTGATTCCTGAAAGACAGGAAACAACGTGAACACTGTAATTACCACAGCTTATCACCTGGAGAGAGTTTCCAGGCCTAACAGCAAGAAAAGGAATGCAGTCTGAGTGGAAAATGTTCCCTGACTTGAGGAGCCAGTAATGAGTCCTAGGAGACCAAGGAGGCTGGAATTCTCAGTACAGAGTAATAGAGAGGAGTTAGCTGCACAGAGAGAGAACTTTGAACGTATACAGGAGGTGCCTCTCAATTTTTTTAGCTCCATATTACTAGAATGCTAATTCCTCCAAAATGGACCTATAGCTTCAATGCAAACATAATCAAAAGCCTAGAAGAGATTTCTGTAGAAGTTAACGTGCTACCTGTATAATTTATATGGAAATGCATGGAGCCTAGAATAAACAAAATAAGTTTGAAAAAAATGAATAGGAAGGACAAACACTACTTGATATTAAGACTTATTATGAACCTGATATTTTTTAAAGACTTTTTTTTTCAGAATGCAAATGTTGCTGATGTTTTCCCTCAGAGTGCACTTCTTTTGAGCTCATGTGAGCCAAGGACAGGCAGACATCTGTTTCCCTTCAGGGGCCTCTTCAGTAGCAGTTTCCTGCCACAAATTCACTCTCCATGTTCTAAATACATATAACCTTGTTCTAGTACTGCCTGTCCTCAAGTTGTCCTTTGCTTTTCATTTATTTTTTTAAATTTGGAGCAGCACTACAGAACCTTATAGATCAAGCTTGTCCAACCCACGACCTGTGGGCCTCATGCAGCCCAGCATGGCTTTGAATGTGGCCCAACATGAATTTGTGAACTTTCTTAAGACATTATGAGATTTTTTTTTGAGTGATTTTTTTTTTTAGCCTATCAGTTATCATTAATGTTAGTGTATTTTATGTATGGCCCAAGACAATTCTTCTTTCAGTGTGGTCCAGGTAAGCCAAAAGATTGGACCATGCTGTTACAGATGTATTCAAGACCAATAGATAGAAGGACTAATCAATTGATCTTGGAAAAACTGCAGATAATAACCTGGAAAAGCTATCATTTCTCAGAGGATTCAGGTTACTGAGGAGCATGGTTTCTAGAACTTATTAAGGCTGCCAGTGAACTTAGAACTCACATACTATCCTAAGATCATTTAAACCAAAAAAAATCTGAGACAGATCTCAATCAAGTCAGAAGTTTATTTTGCCAAGATTGAGGACACTCCTGGGAAAAAAAGAAAAGGAAAGAAAAGAAAGAAACACAAGTTTCAGTAGAATCTGTGGCCTGTGATTTTTTCCAAAGAAGGTTTTGAGAACTTTGGTATTTAAAGGGGAAAAAGAGGGCAGGAGGGGAAAGAAGAAAGTAAAAAAAAAAAGAGGAAGGGTAGCCAATGAGGCAAGTCGTTACATTTTCGTGAGGCTTTGATTAGTCTCACTGAATCCACATTTTATATGTGAAAAGGGAGGAAGAGGTGAAAAAGGTCAATTATTCATTCATTCATCTGGCACTCAGGAAATCTGTATTTTATGTAAGGTAAAATAAGCCAGGCTGGGTGCAGTGGCTCATGCCTGTAATCCCAGAACTTTGGGAGACCGAAGCGGAAGGATCACAAGGTCAGGAGTTCAAGACCTACCTGGCCAATATGGTGAAGCCCTGTCTCTACTAAAAATATAAAAAATTAGCTGGGCATGGAGGTGTGTGCCTGTAGTCCCAGCTACTCAGGAGGCTGAGGCAGGAGAATCACTTGAACCCAGGAGGCGAAGGTTGCAGTGAGCAGAGATGGTGCCACTGCACTCCAGCCTGGATGACACAGAGAAACTCTGACTCAAAAAAAAAAAAAAAGAAGGCATGTGAAATTACAGCTATCTCTTTGGGAACAAAAGGAAGTCAGTTGTGTTGTTGTCACTGTTGTCGTTTTTTTTCAAGTGAATCAGTTCCCAAGCTTAACTTTTCCCTTTGGCATAGTGAATTTGGGGTTCTGAGATTTTATTTTTCTTTCACAATCTCAGTTCCTGTAAAGAATTAGAAAAGTAAAATTGCTGATTCTTTTCAAAAATTTTGTTGTAATAATGATACTATTACTTTGTAGGTCTTTTTTCATTTTTCCCTGAATTATCATCTAAGCATATCCTCACTTTTATCCATTACCATAATTTAAATCTGCCACAATAATCAATATAAACAAACTGTAAAATAATGTTCTTGTTAAAAACAAAACTAATTTAGCTCAGTTCCACAAAATGTTTTGAATCCCTACTATAATTTTTGACCTGAAGTTACAAACATAAATTTATATGCCCTCCTTTCCCAAGAAGGGACAGAATGAAAAGAAACGTGAATATTAACTTTTATTGCAATTTCTCCAGACTTCAGATCTATCTCCATGTTGTTTCCCAATTTCAGAAGGTTGTTATGAAGAGCTAAATGAGCCAAGTGAAATAATGTGTGACTGAACCTTCTTTTCTAGGATAGAAGCCGTATAATGTATAACATGGCTTTGAAAAAGAAAGTCCTCCGTTTGAGTCTTCCTAACTGTGGAATTTTGCCAATCTTTTTACACTTTCTTGGCTCGTCTTCTTACACCTAAATACTAGGATCATCATACCTATTTCATAGGGTTTTTATGAGGATAAAATAAGATAATCAATATTAAGTTCCCAATTTAGGGCAGGACACCTGGTCATTGTTCAGTCAAACAAATTCCCTCCCTCTAGAGTGGAGGAAGGGACGAAGAGGCTGCTGATCATCAAGAGAAGGGAGAAAGCTGTCAGCAATAGAACATAACAATTTATAAATTTCTTATTTCACAACAAGCTCTGGGACATCCATGGAAATAAACAAATGGAGTCTGGGGCCTATTCCCAGCCACAGAGTTCAATGCAAATGCACCTGAATGACTAACGTGTGCTGCAGATGATTCACCAGCCCCTGACTGCAATCTGTGTCCATCTGCTGAACTGGCCTGGCCACTCCACCCAAAAGGGGCCCACATGGACTTCTTCAGATTACCTCTTAGAAAGAGGGGATTCTGCTTGGTATCTTAAGCAAAGCACTCATTCCAATTATTTAGCAAGATGTGTGAAAGAAGCAGGCAAGTTTTTCTGTGCATTCTTAGAGCTCATCAAGATTCTATCCCTCTTTTAGCAAAAGGGAAGACAGATTCCAGGGAAGTGATGAGTGACTTGTCCAAAGTGTCACAGACAGACAGACATTCAAATGTCGTCTTTTTGTTTTCTTTTTTAACTCTAATACATTTGTATTTTGCAATGTGCTGCTTAACAGGGTGTTTGCCAAAGTGTTGTCTTTTTCTTGGGAATTAGAAGAGTGATGGGATCATGTCCCAAAGCCTTCCAAAACCACTCAGTAGCCTCACATGCTGGGAATCGTTCTGTATTTGAAGACACATGCAGTCGGAGCCTTGCTTGCTAAACTGCCCAGTTGTGACTTTTCTTTCCCCATCTGCTGTGTTGTTTGAATTCTTCTTTACAAGAATTCAGTTAGACAATAACACAAATACATATTTCATCTACTTATGCACCTTTAGGAGACCTATTAGTCGATTGTGGCCATTTTTCTCACTGAGTCTCTAATTTACTTCAAAAAATTGTCTTAATACAGTTCTCCTAGTAGTTAACACATGTGGGAATTATTTCAGAAGCCATTCACTATGCAGTCACAGAGAGTAGGGTTTCTGTTAGACAATATTCTCTTTTGAAGGAAACTCACAAAAAATGTAATTCCAATGTAATAGTGCTAGTAGTGAGTTTAGGGCTTTGGCACATGGCAGGAACTCAACAAATGCTTGTTGAATGAATGAATAAATGTGATAGGCATTAGATCGGTTTTCCCAACTAAGAATTACAGAATTTCTTGGATAGAAAAGAGATGGATGGATTGTTGGAGATGCAGAGAGAGGGAAAGCAACTTGACAAGGTTTTTATTAAGTGATTATAATCAAAGCTAAATAACACATGGACTTATTAATAGAAAGAAAAATTAAAACATCAGACATTGAGAAGGGGTGAAGATCCTACAAAACTGATCTCTGTCCATGAAGCCAACATGCTTTATATGGATTTTTAATAGTAAATAACTCCTAGTAGGTCTCTAAAATGGACACACACACACACACGTGCACCCTTTAGATCTCACATATCTGTTTGCTTCATAATTAATGAAACGCTATGAAGTGAAATTGTTCACTGTGCTCTGTTCTTTTTGTAAAGCTTTGAAATATGTATATTTATTATGTCATAATGTATTTTTCAAAAGTTTAGCTTGTTATGGCAATTGGTGAAATTGGCGGCTTCTCTCACTTTGAGGTGATTTCAGAAATCATGATGTCCAGGAAAAAGAGAGTGAGGGGAAAATATATTTTTTGGAAAGTGCTGCTGCTCTTTCTTAAATATAATGGTGCTTGTTTGTACATGTGGTCAAAAGCCAATGACTCAGCTTTGCAACAAAACTCACTAAGGAATCCCAGCTGACTCAAAGGTACATTGAAGATCCATGGATGTAGCTGTCTGGTTTTCCCATCAGACAGCCTTTCCACAAATGGTTGCCCTGTTTTGTTTTGTTATTTTAAAATTAATTCTACTTAGAAAAATTTTCTCCTGGATATGCAGAGAGGAGGAATGAATACATTTTAGGCATTTTACATAGAACACCAATGAGAGAAATGAATGGGAATGTTATGAAGTGAATGATTTAGGGTAGGGGAGTAGACCATTTTTCTGGGAGGGGCACATGGCTTAGGAGAGCTGGCAGCCTGGGTTCTAGGGCAGGCTCAGCTCCCTCTTCTTTGGCAAGTTCCTCCCTCTAAAGAGCCTCCCCATTTCCATTCCTATGAAGGAAGGGATTTGGTACAACTACTTTGAAACATTCTTTGGCATTCTCTCCAATAGCAGAAAATATGTATACCCTATGATGAAGCACTTCCACTGCTAAATATATACCAACAGACATGAGTGAAAATGTGTTTTAAAAGATGTATGCACTTTGGGAGGCTGAGGCAGATGGATCACTTGAGGTCAGGAGTTCGAGATCAGCTTGGCCAACATGGTGAAACCCTGTGTCTACTAAAAATACAACAAAATTACCCAGGTGTGGTGGCGCATGCCTGTAATCCCAGCTACTCAGGAGGCTGAGGCATGATAATTGCTTGAACCTGGGAGGTGGAGGTTGCAGTGAGCCGAGGGCATGTCATTGCACTCCAGCCTGGGCAACAGAGTGAGAATGCGTCTTAAAAAAAAAAGAAAGAAAAAAAGATATATGCAGGAGAATTCTTATCTGCATTGCCTATAACAATAATTTTAAACCTGGAAATATCGTATGTGTTCATAAACACCAAGCTGTGTTATAGTCATGAAATATTTTATAACAATGAAAAGGAGTATGCAAAAACATGAATTACTTTCAAAATGTTGAAGAAATACACCAGGCACCAAAAAGATTCACACTACATGATGCTATTTATGAACAGTTCAAAAATAAATAAAACTAATTTACAGTGAGATAAGTGGTTTGGGATTACATGGCTCTGGATTGGAATCTTGAATTTGAAAACAAATGGTTGCAGGCTTTGGATAAGTTGAATTACCTCTCATAGTCTCAGTTTCCCCATGCAGCTCATAAAGCAATTAACACAGTGTCTTTCATATGCAAGGTTAGTGGAAAATAATGATTCTCATTATTAGTGTTCCAGACTCTTGGGTCTAGCATTCCTCTGAAGTATGTTATTCTAGATTTGGAAAGGAATTTCTGTTTATGACTTTAAGTCTCTACCATGCCCCCTATCACATACATCTTTGATCTTCTTTGTTTCTTCAATCCCTCTTTCTATCCTCATGCCATCGATTTTTGCTTTTTTAATGCCTTCTTCTCTATCTTTCCATCTTGTCTTGCTTTTGATCTTTCTGTGGCTCTCCAAGGACTTCACATCAATATTTCATCCTAAAACTCTTTCAATACTAAAAGCAGTTGTTGACATTTTCTCCTACTTCACTCTTTTCATCTCTCACTCTCCTGTTTTCCATGTGTATGGTCACAGACACTGCCAGCCACGTTAGTGTGTAACCATTAAATTTTCACGTGGAGTCATCCCTGGGTTCAAGGCACAGCTGTGCCATGGCACAAATGTTTCATGTCATGTAATAAAAAGTAATGGCATCAAGAAATCCAGAGGCTCCTCTTACATGTTCTACTTGCATGGAGTACAACTGTAAATCCTTCACTTCTCATTTAGTCAACAGCCTCACTCTCCCCCTACCCATGACAGTCTAAGTCCCCTAAATGGTTTTTTTTCTACTGCTCATAGACACTGTTGTCCTGTTTCCCTCTTGCTATACTTTACCACATTTTCCATTCAGCAATGCCTTTTTAAAGTATAAATTATGTCCTATAACTCCTTTGTGTAAATCTATCTAACAATATCCCAGTGTACCTAAAGTACATTCCAAGTAAGAACTATAACCTACCAAGCCTTTCTTGATCCTTCCTCTCAGCACCTACCTACTATCATTCTCTCCGTTTATTACAATGGTCCTACTTTTGTTTCACACATATGCTAATATTCAACTCAGGATTTTTGCACATACAAAGGCTGTAGTAGAATATTCTTTTCCCAGAATATTTCATGGAGAGCTCCTTTTCATCATTCAAGTTTATGTATCACATATAGGGAGAGGGTTTCTCCAAGACCAGTCTAGTTAAAGTAACTTTTACCCCACCATAAGTTACTGTAGCATCACTCTATTTAATTTTCTTTATAACAACTCTTATTAACCTCATTTATCTGTTTCATGACTTTATTGTTGTTTACATGCTTATTGGTGTGGATGTTGTGGGGGGTTAATATGGTTATATGTGATATTGGTTATATTTGTATTACAGGGTGTGGTAAAGAAGGTATTCAATAATGGTCTTTCTTGTGGTGTGGGTTTCATTATGCCTCCTCATGGTCAAATCCAATAACTCCATGATCCCGGCAGAAGAATTGGTGTGTTTAATAAAAGAAATGTGGGTTCAGATGTCTTTCTCTCTTCGTCTCTGATTCCAACATAATCACACTCGCTGGCTTCCAGCCACTGGGGCAAGCCATTTTCCAGGCTTGGCTTGAGAGTGAGAACTATACAAATTTCTTGATTTTTCTTACAGGCTTTTATATGATCTGAGCTAAGAATTTTCTGAAAAGGAAGAATATTTTTGGCAGATTTCTAGACTGTTAGCCAAAGCATCAACAGCTGAGTTCCAGCTGACTAACTTCTCCCCTGCTTGGTGCATCTAAGACAGAGTAAAAATATTTTTGTATTTGTTTTGTTTTGTTTGTTTGTGTTCCAATCCCAAAGAACCCAAATACTCCCCCAAACAGCATGAGGAACTGCTAGTGTATTGTAGAAAATGTATAGAAGAAACACTGAATACTTAATAAAAGTGTGTACCCCCCCAAAATTTGAACTTCCTTTATAAAAGTTTCAATTCTATGTTTATTGAATATTTATTTTATAAACAAACTCTTAGGCAGAGACTACATAATAATCCCTTCAGACCCTCTTCCCTTCCTTAAAAGTAGGAATGATTGGTTTAGAAAACACACACACACACACAACAGATGGGCATTGGGATGTAGCTAAAACATTTAGAATTTGATCTGAACTCAAGTCTTGGTTCAACATATAGTAGCTGTTTGATATTGACCAAACATTTAACCTTCTCGAGCTATAGCTTCCTCTGTAGTACAAGACATGCAATAACATGTAATAACTGCTTTACTTTTTTCTTGGTTGTTGTTTAATGCAAAATGAATTTATTAAATCCTTAGGAATTCAATAAATGTCAGTTTTCTTCATCAACCAAATCACCTTAACAATGATCTTTGCTAAGAGAGCAGTCAAGTGATAGAATTAGGTCTTTCTGACCTAATTGTGTTCCCTTAAGGAACACAATTGCTCTACTAAAATGGTTGCAGCTCTTCTTCTGTTACTCTGGAGAGTATTAACCTCAGCTGAGTGCAGCTTGTGGGGTAAATACACACCCATCAATGAGTAGTATGAGTTTGTAAACAATTATGCAAATACTGCTTCATGCTTTTCTCCAGACATAACCACAACATGAGTACAGATTAATCACTGCGGACACTGTTGGCAAACAGAGCATTTCATTCTGTTCTTCCTGAGAATAGGAATTAGTGTCTAAGATTGAGTCTCATTTCAGCTAAACAAGCAGGGTAGAAATGAGAGGTGGCTGAATTATCTCTCCTCTTTCAAGTAATTCCCCAAAAAGAATTTGAACAGTTTAGTGTGGAGGAAAAATGCTGGACTAAAGGAAGTGGGGGTAATCCTGAGCATTTGGGAGTTCCTATTATTCTATGGTAAATGTCAATATAAATTCCCGTCCTGTACTGTTGGTCAAAATTAGGCCCCCAGACTACCTGTATCTTTTATCTCTTAGATCTCAATGAAAGCATGAATCCTGCATAAGGGGCAAGAAGACACTTCTACATATGTGATTATCTATTAACCAAGTAGAGTGAAGGTAGAAAGGATCATTTATATTTATATGCAAATATAACATTAAATGCCAACTATTGAGTGGCCATGGTGAGTTCATCTCATTTCTGCTTTTTTTTTGTTTGTTTGTTTGCTTGACTTTGTTTATTTTTTGAAACAGAATCTTGCTCTGTCGCCCAGACTGTAGTGCAGTGGCAAGATCTCGGCTCACTGCAGCCTCTGCCTCCAGGGTTCAAGGGGTTCTCCTGTCTCAGTCTCCCAAGTAGCTGGAATTACAGGTGCACGCCACCCGTAATTTTTACATTTTTAGTAGAGACGGCTTATTTTTACATTTTTAGTAGAGACGAGGTTTCACCATGTTTGTCAGGCTGGTCTTGAACGACTGACCTTGTGATCGACCCTCCTCGGCCTCCCAAAGTGCTGGGATTACAGGCGTGAGCCACCACGCCTGTCCTCATTTCTGTGTTTTAATGAGCTTCAGTTCTCTCCTTTGCACAATGAGAATAAATTATACGAAAGTTGCCATTTAAGGGAAGAGACGTTTTTGTAATTAATATTCTTATCAAAGCCACACTCATTTATTTGGATAAGAATTTGACTTAATTTACTTGTTCAACAAATTTTTATTTAGTAACTATTGTGGATCCAGTTCAAGTCTAGACACTTGAAATAAATTACTAAAGATACAAAAATCATTGCATTCATGGAACTTATATTCTAGCATAGTTCACAGATAAGAAACACATATTTATATATAGAGAGATAATTTATTTGTACATATATATAATTTGTTTATACATATACACATGCATATAAACACATAATGTATAATACTATACATTCAATGAAACAAAATCTTGAACAGGAAGACTTCTTAAGATGATGTTTAAATCAGTTGAGTCTGTGAAAATATAGATACAAACAGACCAATATCTGTGTTGAGCATATTGAATTCATTGTGCCGTTGTTTCTCCATCTGTCTAATAAAATTTATCAACTTTAGTAAAATTTCAAAACATAAAATCAATGTACAAAAATCAATAGCATTTATGGGGTACATAAGATATTTTGATACAAGTATGCAAAACATAATAATCACATCATGGAAAATTGGGTATCCATCCTTTCAAGCACATATCCTTTGTATTACAAACAATCCAATTATACTCTTTTAGTTATTTTTAAATGTATAATTAAATTATTATTGACTATAGTCACCCTGTTGTGCTATCAAATACTAGGTATCCACAAAAATTTTAAAAAATTGAAAATAAAAATCAGTAGCATTTCTATACACTAATAATGTTCAAGCTAACAGCCAAATCAAGAATGCAATCTCATTTACAATACACACACACATACCTAGGAATACATCTAGCCAACGAGGTAAAAGATCTCTATAAGGAGGACTATGAACCACTGCTCAAAGAAATTGTAAGTGATGCAAACAAATGGAAAAACATTCCATGCTCATGGTTTGGAAGACTCAATATCATTAAAATGGCCATATTGCCCAAAGCAATCTACAAATTCAATGCTATTACTATCGAACTACCAATGTCATTTTTCACAAAACTAGAAAAATACTATTCCAAAATTCATATAAAACCATAAAAGAGCCTGAATTTCCAAAGCAATCCTAAGCAAAAAGAACACAGCCAGAGGCAGAATATTACCTTATTTAAAACTACTATAAGGCTACAGTAACCAAAACATCATGGTACTGGTACAAAAACAGACATAAAGACCAATGGAACAGAATAGATAACCCAGAAATAAACCTACACACCTATAACCATCTGGTCTTCAACAAAGACAACAAAAAATAAGCAGTGGTGAAAGGACTCTCTATTCAATAAATGGTGCTGGCATATGTGGCTAATCATATGCAGAAGAACAAAACTGGACCCCCGCCTATCATCATATACAAAAATTAACTCAAAGATCCATTAAATATGTAAATGTAAGGCTTCAAAATATAAGAATTCTAGAAGAAAACCTAGGAAACACCATTCTGTACATAAGCCTTGGGAAATAATTTATGACTGAGTTCTCAAAAGCAATTCTAACCAAAACAAAAATTGACAAGGGGGACCTAATTAGACAAAAGAGTTTCTGTGCAACACAGGAAACTATCAACAGCATAAACAGATAATCTACAGAATGGGAGAAAACATTCACAAACTAAGCATCTGACAAAGGTCTAATATCCAGAATCTATAAGGAATTTTAAAAACTCAACAAGCCAAAAACAACTTTATTTAAAAATGGGCAAAAGACATGAAGAGATACTTTTCAAAAGAAGACATATGAGCAGCCAATAAACATGAAAAAATGCACCATATCACTAATCATCAGAGGAATCTGAATCAAAATCACAATGAGACACCATCCCACACCAGTCAGAATGACTGTTATTAAAATATCAAAAAATATAGACACTAGTGAGCTGTGGAGAAAATGGAATACTTATACACTGTTAGTGGGAATATAAATTAGTTCATCCCCAGTGGAAAGCAGTTTGGGGATTTCTCAAACAGAACTACCACTCAACCCAGCAATCCCATTACTGGACATACATCCAAAAGAAAAATGAATTATTCTACCAAATGGATACATGTACTCGCATGTTCATCACAGCTCTACTTGCAATAGCAAAGACATGGAATCAACCTAGGTGCTCATCAGTGGTGGGCTGGATAAAATGCAGTACATATATAACACGTAACACTACACACCCATAAAAAAGAACAATATTGTCATTTGCAGCAGCATGGTTGCAGCTGGAGGCCATTGTTCTAAGAAAATTAACACAGGAACAGAAAACTAAATATAACATGTTCTCACTTATAAGTGGGAGTTAGACATTGAGTATTCAGGGGTATAAAGATGGCAACAATGGAAACTGGGGACAACTAAAGTGGAGAGAGACAGAGGGGACAAGCGTTGGAAAACTACCCTCTGGGTACTATTCTTTCATACCCCAAACCTCAGCATTATGCAATACACCCGGGTAAAAAAACCCGCACATGTACCCCCTGAATGTAAAATAAAATTAGAAAATAAAAAAGGAATTTGTAATCAATTTCAGTCATAAAAGTAAATCCAACATATTACATTTTTAAAAAGTATCAGTTTCTTCAAAGCAAGCAAATAGAATGTTTAAGTAACTTTAGAGGAAATGTGTAATAAAATCACATCAGTATAACTTCAGTAGGAAGATAGTGACATCTATCTGTATTCTGGTCTCTCTAGGTGTAATTAGCTCATATATCTCAGATGAGAACTAACCTGAATTCTGTTTCTCAGTAGGTTTTTTTTTTGCAAAGTTGAGGTTATATCTGTTCTATCTATCTCAAAGATATCTATGAGAACCATGTGGCATAAATGCACTCTTAAGTATGTATAAACTCTATGTGGAAGCAGGTGGTTTAAGATAAATTATACATTTCTCATTAGATTGCAAGCATAAATAACATTTTATTTACCTAATGAGATCTCACATATTATAAGCAGTCCGTATCTCTTCAAAAATGTTCTTATAAATTTACTGTTATAAGTACAGAAGCTCTTCTACTTAAAAAATTTTAAATTGTAAGTGTTCATAGATTTTAATAAAGCTGCTTATGAGAACAAAAGTAGATTGACTATACCCACCACAAGCAGATAAAAACAGCATCATAAACTCTTTTTAGTCTCATCCATCCTTTTTTATTAGTTTATGTCATATTAAGTATTGAAATTACTAAAGTTTTACAAGCTTTCTATGAGAAAGAAAGACAAAATGCAAACATCTTTGGATATTTTTTAAGAGAGTTAACAAGAAAGAAGAAGATTTAGAATTAATATTGTCAACATCTACAGTTTTCCTGTGCAACTTAATTTTACATAGGTTTTGAGCAATATTTTAGACATGCTAATGCACTTGTGCACAGCTATTTAGAATGTAGACTTTTCTAAAAGACTCATCTGTGCTCACTTTTATGACTGTTGTGAAAATCAAGGACATGCACAAATAAGTAGTGTTTTTAGGCTGAGTAATGGCTTCCCCAGTATGTCTTTGGCCTAATCCCTAGAACCTGTGAATGTAACCTTATATAGTTATAGGGATGGTACAAATGGGGTTAAGAGTTAACCAGTTAAGAGTCTTGAAATGAGTAGATTATCTTATCCTGCATTATCTGAGGGTGGTCTAAATGTAATCACAAATGTCCTTATAATAGGGAGGTACAGGGAAATTTGACAACAACACAGGAGAGAAGGTGATGGGATGACAAAGTAGAGCAATTTGAGGATCCTTAAGCTGCTTGTGCTAGAGAAAGGGGCAAAAGGCCAAGGAATGCAAGGAATGCAGATCTAGAAGCTGAAACAGGACTTCATGTCTAAAACACCAAAAGCAACGGCAGCAAAAGCCAAAATTGACAAATGGGATCTCATTAAACTAAAGAGCTTCTGCACAGCAAAACAAACTACCATCAGAGTGAACAGGCAACCTACAGAATGGGAGAAAATTTTTGCAATCTACTCATCTGACAAAGGGCTAATTTCCGGAATCTACAAAGAACTCAAACAAATATACAAGAAAAAAACAAACAGCCCCATCAAAAAGTGGGCAAAGGATATGAACAGACATTTCTCAAAAGAAGACATTCATACAGCCAACAGACACATGAAAAAATGCTCATCATCACTCGCCATCAGAGAAATGCAAATCAAAACCACAATGAGATACCATCTCACACGAGTTAGAATGACAATCATTAAAAAGTCAGGAAACAACAGGTGTTGGAGAGGATGTGGAGAAATAGGAACACTTTTACACTGTTGGTGGGATTGTAAACTAGTTCAACCATTATGGAAAACAGTATGGCAATTCCTCAAGGATCTAGAACTAGATGTACCATATGACCCAGCCATCCCACTACTGGGTATATACCCAAAGGATTATAAATCATGCTGCTATAAAGACACATGCACACGTATGTTTATTGCGGCACTATTCACAATAGCAAAGACTTGGAGTCAACGCAAATGTCCATCTGTGACAGACTGGATTAAGAAAATGTGGCACATATACACCATGGAATACTATGCAGCCATAAAAAAGGATGAATTTGCATCCTTTGTAGGGCCATGGATGCAGCTGGAAACCATCATTCTTAGCAAACTATCACAAGAAGAGAAAACCAAACACCGCATGTTCTCACTCATAGGTGGGAACTGAACAATGAGATCACTTGGACTCGGGAAGGGGAACATCACACACTGGGACCTATCATGGGGAGGGGGGAAGGGGGAGGGATTGCATTGGGAGTTATACCTGATATAAATGATGAATTGATGGGTGCTGACGAGTTGATGGGTGCAGCACACCAACATGGCACAAGTATACATATGTAACAAACCTGCACATTATGCACATGTACCCTATAACTTAAAGTATAATAAAAAATAAATAAATAAATAAATAAAAAAGACCAAGGCAAAGGATGTTTCCCCCAGAGCTTCCCCAGGGAGAAGGACCATGCTGACACCTATGTTTGGGCTCAGTGAAACTGAATTTGGGTTTCTGACATTCATAACTATACAGAATAAATGTGTGTTATTTGGAGCCACCAAGTTTGTGATCATTTTTTTAGCAGTGATAGGAAATTAGTAGAGTGTGAACCTCGAATTATTGGTGACATCCCCCCAAAAGATCCAATTTTATAAAGCTAACATTGTGCTATTCTGTGTTAAACAAGATTCAGATTCATTGGGGCCAGAATCTTGAGATCATCTGTTATATCTTCAGTATATCAAAGGACAGAAAGTTTCTTTTCTGGAAGCAGATGAAACCAGATTGACATTCTGGATCTACCCAGAAAGATATCATTTTTGGTAAATTGCTTAAGTTTTTGCCTCAATGTTCTCATCTATTAAAGGGAGCTTATAATAATATCTTTACTCATAAGGCTTAGGTTAAGTTATGATGAAATAATACAAGTTTAGCATATAGCAGAGTTTTGGCATCTATTATGTTTCAGGAACATATTAACTGTCATTACTCTTGATGGCAGCAAACCTTGAGCCAGGAGGCAGCAATGTATTAGAAAGATCAACATCTGCCCAAGATAAAAGCGAAGTTGTGGCAAACACTGTGTAAACTCACAGTAAAAAGAAAAATATGCCAATTACCTTGATTATTGTTATATATTTGTTGAAAAAACCTGTCCAGATGACCCAACACTCTTTGTTCTTACTCCTGTGTGTTAATATAAACTCCAGTCCTATTGTTGTCAATGCAGATCACAGGTGACCACACCCGTGTTGAAGTCATCTTGGTAAGAATTATCTTTCAGAGTTGGGGACCTGGGCTCTATCACTGACTAAGAAGATGGACATTGGCGAGTTATTTTTCCATTATGTACCTCACTTTTCTTACATGTATTGTAAGCAGTTGAGGAGATATTATGTAGTTACTTATGTCAGTGGGCTATTTTAGAGATTGAGATCTATTTGGGTACATAGAATTTAGGAATTTAGGAAACTATTGTACCTAAAATATAGCAAGTCCTCAAAAGATGACAGTTATGAACAGTACTAATTGTTAGACACTGGGTGTCAGTCCATTTTGTGCTACTATAACAAAATACTGAGATCAAACAATTTATAGTGAACAAAAATTTAGTGTCTCATATTCCAAAGTCTTGAATATCCAAGATTTAAGGAGCTGGTATTTGACAGAAGGCTTCTTGCTATGTCATCTCATGGTTGGAGGACAAAGAATGGGAGATTGAAACTAAGTGGCTGAATTTGCAGACTCCAATCCTATTATAATCAGCACTAATCCATTCACATCTTGCATTAGGCTCCACCTTCCAACACTGTTGCATTGAGGATTAAGTTTCCAGCCCACGTTTTGGGTGAGAAACATCCAAATAATAGCTCTGGGGATATAAAATGCATTAAGATTTGTGAAATCTCCTCAAAGATTTTGTAAGTCCAGGCATTAAACTTTGAGTGCTCACAGTAAATGGATAGATAGATAGTTGATTGATAGATAGATAAAATCACGCAAAGTGGCCTAAATTCTAGACCACTACTGTGGAAATATAATGTGAGCCACATGTGATGTTTCAACATTTTTAGTAGCTGCATTAAAATAAAGTAAAAAGAAACCGATGAAATAGTTTTAAGGATATGTTTTATTTGCTCTATATGTCTAAAATATTATTTCAGTGTCATTAACATAAAAATATGAATGTAGTATTTTTTTATATGTTTTGTCTCTAAAATCCAGTGTGTTTTTATGCTCAAATAAATCTGTCAAGTTTCCCTGGGTCTGTCTAGGTTTTAGCCCTGGAATCTCTCATGCAGGAAAACCCCTCAGTTTCAGACAAACTAGGCCAGTTAGTTGCTGCATCTTTTTTTTTTTTTTTTTTAACTATACTTTAAGTTCTGGGATACATGTGCAGAATGTGCAAGTTGTTACATAGGTATATACGTCCCATGGTGGTTTGCTGCACCCGTCAATGCGTCATCTGCATTAGGTATTTCTCCTAATGCTATCCCGCCCCTCTGTGTACCCATATGTTCTCATTGTACAACTCCAACTTATGAGTGAGAACATGTGGTGTTCGATTTTCTGTTCCTGTGTTAGTTTGCTGAGAATGATGGTTTCCAGCTTCATCCATGTCCCTGCAAAGGACATGAACTTATTCTTTTTTTATGACTGCATAATATTCCATATATGTGCCATATTTTATTTATCCAATATAACATCGATGGGCATTTGGGTTGGTTCCAAGTCTTTGCTATTGTGAATACTGCTGCAGTAAACATGTGTGTGCATGTGTCTTTATAGTAGGATGACTTATAATCCTTTGGGTATATACCCAGTAATAGGACTGCTGGGTCAAATGATATTTCTAGTTCTAGATCCTTGAGGAATTGCCATTTTGTCTTCCACAATGGTTGAACTAATTTACACTCCCACCAAAAGTGTAAAAGCATTCCTATTTCTCCACATCCCCTTCAGCATCTGTTGTTTGCTTACTTTTTAATAATCACCATTCTAACTGGCATGAGATGGTATCTCATTGTGGTTTTGATCTGCATTTCTCTAATGATCAGTGATGATGAGGTTTTTTTCATGTGTTTATTGGCTGCATAAGTGTCTTCTTTTGAAAAGTATCTGTTCATATCCTTCACCCACTTTTTGATGGGGTCGTTTGTTTTTTTCTTGTAAAATTGTTTAAGTTTCTTGTAGATTTTGGATATTAGCCCTTTGTCAGATACATTGCAAAAATTTTCTCCCATTCTGTAGGTTGCCTGTTCACTCTGATGGTAGTTTCTTTTGCTGTGTAGAAGCTCTTAGTTTAATTAGATTTTGTTTGTCAATTTTGGCTTTTGTTGCCATTGGTTTTGGTGTCATGAAATATCTGCCCATGCCTGTGTCCTGAATGGTATTCCCTAGGTTTTCTTCCAGGGTTTCTATGGTTTTAGGTCTTAAACCTTTTAATCTTTAATCCATTGTGAGTTGATTTTTCTATAAGGTATAAGGAAGGGGTCCAGTCTCAGTTTTCTGCATATGGCTAGCCAGTTTTCCCAGCACCATTTATTAAATAGGGAATTGTTTCTCCATTGCTTGTTTTTGTCAGGTGTGTCAAAGATCAGATGGTTGTAGATGTGTGGTGTTATTTCTGAGGCCTCTGATCTGTTCCATTGGTCTATATAGCTGTTTTGGTACCATTACCATGCTTTTTTGGTTACCATAGCCTTATAGTATGGTTTGAAGTCAGGTAGCATAATGCCTCCAACTTTGTTCTTTTTGCTTAGGATGCTCTTGGCCATATAGAGTAATTTTTGGTTCCAAATGAAATTTACAGTAGTTTTTTCTAATTCTGTGAAGAAAGTTAATGGTAGCTTGATGGGAATAGCATTGAATCTGTAAATTACTTTCGGCACTATGGCCATTTTCAAAATATTGATTCTTCCTATTCATGAGCATGAAATGCTTTTCCATTTGTTTGTATCTTCTCTTATTTCCTTGAGTATTGGTTTGCAGTTCTCCCTGAAGAGGTCCTTCACATCCCTTGTAAGTTGTGTTCCTAGGTATTTTACTCTCTTTGTAGGAATTGTGAATGGGAGTTTGCTCACAGAGCTGAACTAAAGGAAATAGAGACAAGAAAAACCCTTAAAAAATCAGTGAATCCAGGAGCTGGTTTTCTGAAAAGATTAACAAAATAGAAAGACTGCTAGCCAGAATAATAAAGAAGAAAAGAGAGAAGAATCAAATAGATACAATAAAATATGATAAAGGGGAGATCACCACTGATTCCTCAGAAATACAAACTACCATCAGGGAATATTATAAGCACTGCTATGCAAATAAACTAGAAGATCATACCAAATAGTCTATGCCTTCTGGAGGGCCATTCTCCCATGTAATTCAAGTTTCATCCCAGAAAAAATGGATAAATTCCTGGACACATACACCCTCCCAAGACTAATCCAGGAAGAAGTCAAATCCCTGAATAGACCAATAACAGGTTCTGAAATTGAGGCCATAATTAATAGCCTGCCAACCAAAAAAAGCCCAGGACCAGATGAATTCTACCAGAGGTACAAATAGGAGTTGGTAGCATTCCTTCTGAAACTATTCCAATTGATAGAAAAAGAGGAAGGGACTCCTCCCTAACTCATTCTATGAGGCCAGCATCACCCTGATACCAAAACCTGGCAGACACAACAACAAAAAAAAATTTCAGGCCAATATCCCTGATAAACATCAATGCAAAAATCCTCAATAAAATACTGGCAAACCAAATCCAGCAGCACATTAAAAAGTTTATCCACCATGATCAAGTCAGCTTCATCCCTGGGATTCAAGGCTGGTTCAACATATGCAAATCAATAAACGTAATCCATTGCATAAACACAACCAATGACAAAAACCATATGATTATCTCAATAGATACAGAAAAGGCCTTCGATAAAATTCAACACCCCTTCATGGTAAAAACGTTCAATAAACTAGGAATGTATCTCAAAATAATAAGAGCTATTTATGACAAACCCACAGCCAATATCATACTGAATGGGCAAAAGCTGGAAACATTCCCTTTGAAAACTAGCACAAGACAAGGATGCTCTCTCTCACCACTCCTACTCAGCAGAGTATTGGAAGTTCTGGCCAGGGCAATCAGCAAGAGAAAGAAACAATGGTATTCAAATAAGAAGAGAGGAAGTCAAATCATCTCTCTTTGCAGATGACATGATTGTATATTTAGAAAACCTTATCGTCTCAGCCCCAAAACTCCTTAAGCTGATAAGCAACTTCAGCAAAGTCTCAGAATACAAAATCAATGTGCAAAAATCATAGTTACTGCATCTTTATAGCACATCTCAATTTGAGCACTAAATTCTCATCAGAAATACCTAATCTACCTTTTGATTCCATCAAATTTACAGAGAAAAACATTCACATATCAAAATCCTTCAAAAGTACTTAAAAGATTGTTAATAACTGAGCAGAGCATCCATCTTCAACTTTAAATTAATTAACACTTTAAAATATAGTTCCTCAGTCCTACTGGATACATTTCAAATGTTCAAAACTTACATATATCTAGTGGTTACTCTATTGGGCAATGAGGTTCTCTTGTGATAAAATTACATACCAAATAGTCTATGCCTTCTGGAGGGTCATTCTCCCATGTAATTCAAGTTTCATCCCAGAACTGAGCCGAGGAATGTATTGTCATATTGTATACATTACTGAGTGTTACATTATCCTATAATTACAACACCCTGAGGAGATGTGACCACTGCCTTAAAGGTGTAATATTATACACTGCAACTTTATTAAGACTTAAGAAATATTTATTTGAAACATATTTGGAAGGAATGGAGTGACAAAGGCAGAATAGTTGGAAAGTGGGAGTGAAAGAAAACTGTGAGCAAAGTACATATAAAATAAATAAAGCACATGCTATTCATCCACTCTACTGTGGAAATACAAAAGCTAAGCTGAGAGCCAGGAGATCTGGCTCAATGGTAGGCATGCTAAAGACCATGAGCTGGTCCTTCTCCTTTCTTGACCTGACTTCTTCACACTTCTAGCAATATCATGGATGGAGCGTTCAGAGACCCACTGTTATTCTGAACACACGGAAATGTGTCATAACAACAATGATATAGTAATGATATTGCAACAGTGGTATAGCAATACATAACTAACACTGAAAGAAAGAAGCACAAATCCTGAAGGGTAAGAGTTAAGAGAGAGATCTAAGCCAAATGCATATGCATTCAAGTTAATGCGATAGTGGTTAAAGACATAGCAGACAAAATGGGAATTGAATGCTCCTGTAGGAACAAAAAGTGTGGATTTAGGATTGTAGGGAACTGGAAGCTGTGTATAGATGTTCTACATAACTCCAGGGCCATGAAAGATTGTAGAATCTGTGTTATAAGGGGAAATCTTTTCTCCTACAGGTACAGAAAAGTAGCAAGAAAGTTTGTCTTCTGTCTATGACTAATGGAAGGAAAAGATGTATCTACAGTTCTAAATTGAAGAAATTAACATGCACCATACATGCATATTGGGTCAGAATTTGATATTCATATGCAGTTGGGATCACAAATGAAAAAAATAATGTGAAATTTTCTCTAAGACTATTGTAAGCCCCATGGTTTCAGAATACACTAATGAAAGAAACCACACTGTGGAGACACTTCCAAAATCCAGAGGATATGTGCCTCCCATTGACAGCAGGGGATGGAGTGTGGCGGAAGGACCACCACTGAAAGTAAACACATAGTCCAAAATTACAAATTACTTGAGGAAATAATCCACCATGTGGGAGATCAACAGAAACAACAAAGCAGAAAATTAATACCCCAAGAAGTTGAAATCAGAGAACAGAAGAATGAAGCTATCAAATAAATACATTTTAAATGATTAAAGAGAACATAGACAGAAACAAATTAAAGTGAAATAAGAAATTATAAAAATATAATTTAAAAAATATATACTATAAAGACAAAAATATATGGTCTTAATTTTTTAAAACATTACTGACCGGACTAAACAGTAGATTAGTCATACTTGAAGAGAGAAGTAAAGAACAAGAAGATTAAGAAGATAAATTACCTAGATTGAAGCACAGAGATACACATAAATGTAGACACATTTAAAAATAGATTAAGAATTATGAAGTAGGATATTAGAAGTTTCAATACTTTATTTTGTTAATATTTTATTAACCATCTAAAACAATGTACGGCAAGTAGTAGGTACTCAAAAAAATATTTGTTGAAAAGATGAATGAATGAATGAAGTTTCAAAAAGAGAAGATACATGATGCATGGTGATGGAGTGAAAATTTAAGATAAAAGAGCTGTTAATTTTTCAGAACAGAATAAAGACATGAGGTATCAGTTTAAAGAGTTGTAACCAGTCCTGAAAAGTAAAAAAAAAAATCAAACTAAACACACAAACAAAACATAGTGAATCTGTAGACATAGTAAGAATTGTAAAAAACAAACAAAGGAAAAGGCACAATGGCAAAAATAAAAATAAGAATATTAGATGTTTGGTAGACTTCTTATCAGTAATAATAGAGGCTAGAATGAAACAATATATATACAAAGGAAAGTAATTTTAATCTGGTGATTCTATTATACCAAATGTCATTCAAGATTGATACTAAGGTGAACAAATATTCAGAAAAGACTTATAGACCATTGCAAAAAGTGTTGCTAAAGAATGTATTTCAGAAAGAAGCAAATTATACTAAAAAAGAATTAGAGATGTGCAAGTTATAGTGGTAAGGAAAGAAATAAGTAGACATGTAAGTAAATCTAAATAAACAGAAACAAAACCAATAATAACTAAATTGAGGTTATTAGAAACAATGTGCAAAGAAAGTACTCCAAACAATAAATAACATGAATGACAGGGTGGCAGTGTGAACAAGATAAAGTATTGTAGGCTCTTTGAATTGTTTGGCAAGTTTGCAGAGACTAACAAAACTGACTTTGTTGTCATGTATGCATCCTAACATTTAAACATCAAAAAAAAAAAAAAAAAGAAAGAAAGAAAGAAAGAAGAAAGA
>NC_045447.1:23190171-23197480 GCF_002776525.5 Piliocolobus tephrosceles | reverse complement strand
AAAAAAAAAAAAAAAAATCAATAAGAAAAAGATAACTAAAGTCTTTCATTTAAAAGACTAAAAGTCAATTAAATTGTTGATTTAGAATGAATAAGGAAAACTAAGTTATTTAAATCTGAATTACCATAACAGCGTTGTTAAATCTTGTGTAATACGGCTAAAGAAGTTACTAGGGCCAATTTATTGCCTTACTTAAGGAAAGAAGATAATACTCTAGAAGCCCATACCTCACCATTACAATATAGACTTGCAACACACCTGTACACGTACCCCCTGAATCTATAAAAGTGTTAAAAAGGAAAAAATTGGATTAAATTATTTAAAAAGAAAAGAAGGCTAAACATAGATGAAAAAACGGTTAAATTAAATATTAGAAAAAACAGCAGAGGGAAGAAAATATCAGTAAAAAAATGAGAGAAATGAAAATAAAACAGCACATAGAACCAAACTTACTCAAGAAAAAGGAAAGAATTGATAAAACTCAAATCATTACAGAGATTAAATAAAAAATACATCTATATCTAAACATGCACACACTCCAACTGAACCTAAACATTTGCCGAAATGATCAGAACTATAAGGCATATGCAATGCCTGTCTTATACTAACTATTCCAGAGAATGTTGAGCAAAAAACATTATGCTCCCAGTCATTTTTTGCTAAGATTAAAATTCAAAACTGGATAAGAGTATAAGAGTACTACAAGAAAATTTAAAACAATATCAGTTAGAAAGATTTATATAAAATCCCAATGAATGATTATCAATTGTTATTCGGTATTTTCTGGATACTTAATAATCAGATAAAAGTTATCTCAAAAAGGAAATTTTAACTGTTAAAAAAATCTGTTACTTTTAACTGCTACCATTGAAAGACAAAAGGAGTAAAACCATATGGTCTTCTCAATAAATGTAAAAAGGTGTTTAATGTAATAATCTCCATCCATGGTATAAGTAACTCTCAACAATATAAGAAAATTAAAAAGCATTTTACAGATAAATTATTCAGCAAAAAAAAAAAAAAAACCCAGCAGCAAAACTACTTAATAGTGACATATTAAAAGCATTCCCTGTAAGGTCAGGACCAAGGCAGCAATGTCTGTTATTGCTGCTTCTCTTAAATATGACATGGATGTCCAAGCTAGCACAATAAAATGAAAGGCAGAGAGAGAGAGAAACAGAGAGACAGAGAGGAAGGAAGGAAGGAGGGAGGGGGGGAGGGAAGGAAAGAATTTGAAAGGGAGAAATGATGATTGGTATTTCTACAAAATAATTTCTACATGAGAATTCTAGGAGAATGTCTATATTTGAAATATTAAGAATTTAGACTGTTGTGTACAATATCAAAACATGAATTATCAGTATTCACAAGGAATAGTATAATTTATTAGAAAACATAAATATCTTAAAGATGCAATTTATGACAGCAACATCAACTATACAATATGAAGAAATAAGTCCAGAAAGAGATTTACATGAATTTTAAATAAGAATGAAATTATGAAACTTGTTGAAGTACGTAACAGAACATTTGAATGTCAGGAGATCATGTCAATAGACATAAAAAATGCAATGTTAATTTCTCCCAAATTATGCTACAAAATCTCCAATTAATCTATAGTAATAAGTGCAATTTTAATAACAATCTCAACAATATGTATGAGTCTGTGTGTACGCATGCATGTGTACATGTATATCTGTGTGTGTGGCATGTGTGTGTGCCACCTGTGCTTGCATGTGTGTGTGACCTGACAAGTTGTTCCAAATGATTGTATGAAAGATTTTAAGGCTAAGACTAGCCAAGAAAAGTTTGAACAATAATATAAGAGACAGAATTGTTGGGCAGAATATTAATAATTTACATAAGGCTATGGTAATTAAAATAATGTTTAATTAACTAAGGGGTAGACAAACAATAGAATAAACTTTAGAGCTCAGAAACAGACACATTTATATATGAGAAATTGCTTTATGAGAAATGTGGTATTTACATTAGTGTGAAAAGAATTCATTCTTCTGTAAACAGTGCTAAGTCAATTGACTATTCTTAGGGAAAAAATAAAATATTTTCCTACCTAATTCCAGATGAATTAACAATCAAAATAAAAATTTTCCCTACCTAATTCCAGAAGAATTCGCAATCTAAATGTGAATAGCATAACTTTAGAACATTTAACAAATAAGAAATTATTTCTATGACTTAAGGGTAAGGAATATATAACAAATGAAATGCTAAACTTTTGCAATGAAAACTACAAAAATTACTGAGATAAATCAAAGATCTAAATAAATGGAGAAATAGTTTATGTTCACAGATCTGATGACTCAATATTGTTTAGAAAGCAGTTCTCTTTAAGTTTTGGTGTATGGATTCAACACATTTTCTATAAAAATTTCAGCAGATTTTTAAATTGTTTTAGAAAAAATAATAGTCTACAAACGGAACCTAAAGATTATATGAAAATACAAAGCAATAAGAAAAGCCAAAATAAATTTGTAACAAAACAAGATAGAGGACTTAAACATCTTGATTTCAACTTATACAACTTAACAGGACGCAATACAGAGTGACAGTTGTTTGAGGATAACCAATGGAAAAAAAACTGAGAGTACAAAAATTAATTTTTACTTTTATGGCTAATTGAATTTTGACAAAGGTACCAAAGCAATTCAATTGCAGAAAGAATAATCTTTTCAACCATGATTCTGAGAAATGAAATAATGAATTTTCACCCTTATCCTATACCACTCACAAAAATTAACTCTAATTAATTAATCATAGATTAATTAATCATAGATCTAAATGCAAGAAGTAAAACTATTAAACTTTTAAAAGAGAACTTTCGGGGAAATGATGTTAGGTTGAACAGTGTTCTTAGATATAACATCAAAAGCACAATTCATGCAAGAAAAATATTAAATTGGACTTTATCAAAATTAAAATAACTTTTACTGCAAAAAATATTAAGAAGAGGAATATGCAAGTCACAGACTTGGAGAAAATATTTGCAAATCGTATTTGGTAAAGGACTTTTATTTACAATGTATAAGGAGGTCATATAATTCAATAATAAAACAAACAATCCAATACAATAGCAAAATATTTGAAAATATATTTTATCAAATAAGATAAACAAATGGCCAAGTAACTCATAAAAAAATGCTCAGCATCATTAGTCAATAGGGAAATACAAATCAAAACCACAATGAGATAATACTACATATACACTACAATGTCTATGATCAAAAAAAGAGACAATAATGAGTGTTGATGAGGATGCAGAGAATGGCAATCTTCATACAATGCTGGAAATGTAAGATAGTACAGCCACTTTGAAAAACAATTTGACAGTTTCTTAAAAAGTTAAACATATATTTACCATATGACCCAGAAATTCTACCCTTAAGTATATACTCAAAAGAAATAAAAACATTTGTCACATAGACCTGCATATGAATTTTCATAATAACATTATTAGTAAAAGCTCAGACATGAGAACAATGAAAATGTCTATCAACTGGTGGTGAATGGATAAACAAAATGTGATATAGCCATATGATCGAATATTATTCAGCAATAAAAAGGAACAAACCATTGATAAAAGTGACAAGTGGATAACTTCAAAAACATTCTAAGTGGAAAAAGACAGACATGAAAGACTGCATATTATATGGTCTATTTATATGAAAGTTTCAGAAAAGGTAAGCCTCTACAGACAGAAAATGGATTAGCAGTAGCTTGGGGCATAAAGAGAAACTGTAAACTGAATGCAAACACACACAGGGTTTTCTTTTAGAGTGATGGAAATGTTCTAAATCTGAATCGTAGTAATGGTTGCACAGCTACATAAAGTTACTAATCATTATTGAATTTTACCCTGAAAAACAGGTGAATTTTATGGTATGGAAAGTGTACTTCAATAAAGCTGTTAAAGTCATAAAAATGACAATCATAATGAGAAAGATTATCAAATTTGGTCTTACAGTATTTCTAAATAATGTAAATTATTTGATATACACTAAATTTGATATGCATTAAAGTGTCAAACTAGTATATAGCACACAGAGAAGCACATGGAAAAACATGGTGTCATTTTTGAGGATTCTCATCTTCCTTTTCCATGATCTAGGGAAGCAGAACTGCATAATGGGAAACAGATTTGGAAGTATAGATCTAAGTAATTTCATTTAAGAGCTGTATAAATTATCAATTACCCAAGTTTCATATTTCTCACCTGTAAAATGGTCTAACATCCTTCTAACAGTAAAGAGTAAGTGATGCAGCATATAATATAAATATTTTTAAAACTGTAGAGTGCTGTACAAAATACTAAATTGCAGTTGCTACCATATTTGGATACATTCTGTGTGCCAGGGATTCTTTTTAGGCATTTTACATTGTTATCTCACTAAATGACAAAATAAATAAATAAATAAATAAAACTTACGAGGTAAGTAACAACTTCTTAGTAACAATGAGGCTGAAAAGTAACTTCTTCAAGTTTATGAAACAACGGATAGCAGGGATTAGATTTGGCTTAGATTTGCTGCAGTGAGAACCCTAACTACAAGAGTGCAGCCTCTATGAAGAACAGTATAGAAATTCCTCAAAAACTAAAAATATAACTGCTGTATGATCTAGCAGTCTCACTAGTGGATATTTATTCAAAGGAAAGGAAAACAGTATATTGAAGAGATGTCTGTACCCTCATGGTTATTGCAGCACTTTTCACAATAGCCAAGACATTAAATCAACCCATGTCCAACAACAGATGAAAGGATAAAGAAAATGTGGTACATACACACAGTGAAATACTATCCAGTCATAAAAAGAATGAAATCCTGTCCTTTGAAGCAGCATGGATGGAACTGGAGGCCATTATTTTAAGTGAAAGAAGCCAAGGGCAGAAAGGCAATTATGGCATGTTCTTATTCGTATGTGGAAGCTAAAAATGTTGATTTCGTAGGAGAAATAGTAGAACTGAGGTTTCTAGAGGTTGGAAAGTGTAGGGAGAATGGGGGATAGAGACAGATATGTTAAAGGATATAAAATTACAGCTAGATAGGAGGGACACATCCTAGTGTTTTATAGCAATGTAGGATATATATTTTCAAATAGCTAGAAGAGGTGATATTGAATGCTCCCAACACAAAGAAATGATAAATGTTTGAGATGATGGATATGCTATCACATATCTGTAGTATGCTATTAGCATACTCTGATCTGATCACAATACATGGTATTGAAATATCACTATGTTCCCTAAAAATACATAGTTATTATGTTTCAATAAAAATTAAAAACAAAGAACCCCAAACTACCTTGCCTTGTTTCTTTACGACCAAAATAAGAAAATCAGGCACATTTTCCATGATTAAGGACTGATTCTCATTTGGAAACACATCAAGAAAGTATTGGTTGATAGGTACAGCAAACCACCATGGCACACGTTTACCTATGTAACAAACCTGCACATCCTGCACATGCACCCTGGAACTGAAAATAGAAAGGAAAAAGAAAAAGAAGGTAAAAGAAGGTATTGGTCTAGATGAAACAGGAGTGTTATTTTATTTTTAATTAATTAATTAATTATTTTTTTATTTTTTCGAGATGAAATCTTGCTCTGTCACCCAGGCTGGAGGGCAGGTGGGGTGATCTTGACTCACTGCAACCTCTACTTCCTAGGTTCAAGCAATTCTTCTGCCTCAGCCTCCCAAGTAGCTGGGATTACAGGCATGCACCACCACACACGGCTAATTTTTGTATTTTTAGTAGAGACAGGGTTTCACCATGTTGGCCAGGCTGGGTCTCGAACTCCTGACCTCAGGTGATCTGGTGCCTCAGCCTTTCAAAGTGCTGGGATTACAGGTGTGAGCCACTGCACTGGGCCTTATTTTTTAAATGTATGATTATTATGAAAATTTCATTAAAATTGTAGGAAAAAAGTTTTTTTTTTTTTTTTCAACATATAGGTCACTTAAGAAATCCTTCCTGGCTGGGCATGATAGCTCATGCCAGTAATCTCAACACACTGGGAGACATAGGCAGGTGGATCACTTCAGGTCAGGAGTTTGAGACCAGGCCTGGCCAACATGGTAAAACCCAGTCTCTACTAAAAATACAAAATTAGCTGGGCATGGTGGCGCATGCCTGTCATCCCAGATAATTGGGAGGCTGAGGCAGGAGAATTGTTTGAACCCAAGAGGCAGAGGTTGCAGTGAGCCAAGATCACTCCACTGCACTCCAGCCTGGGTGACACGAGTGAAATTCTGTCTCAAAAAGAAAAAAAAAAAAAAAAATCCTCATTTAGGCTCAGAAAGGTCCATACATACCTACCTATATGGAGGACATTTCCACATGAGTCTCCTGCCAGCCTGCAGGGCTTAAGTAAAACTCATCTTTGTCTTCCCAAATACATTATTTTAAACTCTTTTATCTTCTATTTTCCATGGTACTTTTAGAATTCAAACTCCAGAGATTTGAACTTATCTCTCTAACAACAAATAACATAGACCTCGGGGGGCGGAGCAAGATGGCCAAATAGGAACAGCTTCAGTCTCCATCTCCCAGCGCGAGCGACACAGAAGACCGGTGATTTCTGCATTTTCAACTGAGGTACTGGGGTCATCTCACTCGGGAGTGCCGGACAATCGGTGCTGGTCAGCTGCTGCAGCCCGACCAGCCAGAGCTGAAGCAGGGCGAGGCATCGCCTCACCTGGGAAGCGCGAGGGGGAAGGGAGTCCCTTTTCCTAGCCAGGGGAACTGAGACACACAACACCTGGAAAATCGGGTAACTCCCACCCCAATACTGCGCTGTAACACCGGCACACCGGAGATTATATCCCACACCTGGCCGGGAGGGTCCCACGCCCACGGAGCCTCTCTCCTTGCTAACACAGCAGTCTGCGCAATCTAACCACAAGGCAGCAGCGAGGCTGGAGGAGGGGCGCCCGCCATTGCTGAGGCTTAAGTAGGTAAATAAAGCCGCTGGGAAGCTCTAACTGGGTGGAGCTCGCAGCAGCTCAAGGAAACCTGCCTGTCTCTGTAGACTCCGCCTCTGGGGACAGGGCTCAGCTAAAGCAGCAGAGGCCTGTCCAGACGCGAACGACTCTGTCTGACAGCTTTGAAGAGAGCAGTGGATCTCCCAACACAGAGGTTGAGATCTGAGAAGGGGCAGTCTGACTGCTCAAGTGGGTCACTGACCCCTGAGTAGCCTAACTGGGAGACATCCCCCACTAGGGGCAGTCTGACACCCCACACCTCACAGGGTGGAGTACACCCCTGAGAGGAAGCTTCCAAAGCAAGAATC
>NC_045447.1:23158337-23185171 GCF_002776525.5 Piliocolobus tephrosceles | reverse complement strand
AATACTATGCAGCCATAAAAAAGGATGAGTTTGCATCCTTTGTAGGGCCATGGATGCGGCTGGAAACCATCATTCTTAGCAAACTATCACAAGAAGAGAAAACCAAACACCGCATGTTCTCACTCATAGGTGGGAACTGAACAATGAGCTCACTTGGACTCGGGAAGGGGAACATCACACACTGGGGCCTATCATGGGGAGGGGGGAGGGGGGAGGGATTGCACTGGGGAGTTATACCTGATATAAATGATGAATTGATGGGTGCTGACGAGTTGATGGGTGCAGCACACCAACATGGCACAAGTATACATATGTAACAAACCTGCACGTTATGCACATGTACCCTAGAACTTAAAGTATAATAAAAAAAAAAACAAAAACAAAAACAAATAACATAGACCTCTTGAGTCTATATTTTAGATATTTCTCAACTGTGGTTTTCTCTTGCTTTTCACTATCATAAGACTGGTTGAATCTTTTGATCCTTCATGCCCTCAGTATCAGAGATGCTTCCAAATCATTCCCCCTACCTCCAGTCTCTCCCTTATTTCCATCCCAGATTTAACTTAGACAAATAGCCCGAAAATGTTGTGTCCATCATGCAATTTTCTTGTTCATTGCATTTTAGTCTACCGAGGTTGAAAGAAATGTTAAAGGCTACTTACTATAATATCCTTTCTGAAATTTGAATTTCTAATTTCTAGAGTTCTACAAATTTATAACTGAAGCTTATTTTCATTAGGGTAAAATTAGCTGATAACTCTATAGCTGGTTCAGAAAGGAATAGGTTTGAATTCATGAAGGACACCAGGCTTTTGAAAGAGGGAAAGAGGGATATCATATCTTTGTCTAAGTGGGTCTGTAGACAGGAAAATCCCTCTGTCCATGAACTCTTTTTACCTAGATGAGTCTTGCTTATCTTCCAGACCTAATTTTAGTCTTCCCTTCCTTTGAGAAGAGTTATCTCACAACCTAAAGCAGGTGCCGCTAAGACATGGTCTTATACCTCTCAGTATTTTTTCTCCAAAGCCCTGTGAAGTGATTAACCAACTCTCACTGTATCAAAGTCTTCAACATGATATCCAACAGGGAGATTGTCTATGCCCTTTACCATTTTCTCACCAGTACTTAGCACAGCCCCTATGTGTTCAGTAGTCATTAAATGAATGAATGGATGAATGAATACATTAACGGAAAAAGATAGACTAATTTTGGTGACAATTTGTCAAAAACCTTGGGAGCTCACAATTATTACATGCCCACGAGCACCATGCTAAGAACTTTAAAAGTAATGCTTCCCCTTAGAGAGTGATTAATATCTCTTTTATAGAAGAGAAAACTGAGACTCGATGAGGCAAAGTAGCCGGTCCCAGATTGTTGACAGATGCTGAACCATATGTGAAGACGTATACACTATAGCACAAATCATCAAAGTTTACACCAAGAACAAGGATGAGCTGTTTAAAGCATTTCATCATAGAAAAAGGGTTTTCTGATAACCATGAGTTTATTGCTGTGCTACATATAAGAAAATGGTGCTTTTAGCCATTAATGGTGCCATCAATGGTACTTTTAATTTCACATTTTCAGAAATAGTAGTTTATGTCCCTTTTAATTAGAATGACTAAAGAAACATCAGTAAGGTGGCTGACCAGAGGTGCTGAGCTTGCATCTCATCCACAAAGAAAAAGCCAAACAACTGACAACTATGTGTCAGAGTAAATAAATGCCTCCACTGTTACAGCTTCTTTTTTCCCTCTGAATTTAGAGAATTTAGAGAAATTTCCATCCTTGCTCAGGCATGCAGGTGAACTATAGGCTTTTTAGACCTTCTTATGCCCACAGGCAGTAAGGGAAATCAGACTAGTTTCAGAGCTGTCTCTACATCTTGAGGAATTTGGGATTTGTTTCATTTAAGATTCAATAAAAACTCAAATGTATTTGGCCAAACACTCTCTCCCTTTAGGTTTTAATTCCCAGGTGCAATTTAAAGAAAGCCTAATCCCTGGATTTGATTCACAAAATGTGATTTTATATAAGATATTTGATATCTTCTTTTGAATTTTTTTCTTTCCTTTCAAACACCAAAAGATTAGAGTTGATACATTTTGGTTTTAAAAAGCACAAATCCAAAATTCTTAGAATTCTTAATGTGGAAAAATATATTTGGGCTTTGTGGGTTGGTATATAGCTTTATCTGTTATCTGAGTGACCTTTCCCCGCTTTCTCTAGTTCTCTATAATTTTCCCCATAATTCTCAAACCTCGGGGTTTAAAAAAAAAAAAAAAAAAAAAACTAAAAACTAAAACAATATCACCACCAAACTGTGAAAACTGGTTACTTGTAATACTATTTTTTTTATCTGTGGTTTGTAAAGGCCTGCTCTGTCGCCCAGGCTGGAGTGCACTGGCCGGATCTCAGCTCATTGCAAGCTCCGCCTCCCGGATTCCCGCCATTCTCCTGCCTCAGCCTCCCGAGTAGCTGGGACTACAGGCGCCCGCCACCGCGCCTGGCTAGTTTTTTGTATTTTTTAGTAGAGACGGGGTTTCACCGTGTTAGCCAGGATGGTCTCGATCTCCTGACCTCGTGATCCTCCCGCCTTGGCCTCCCAAAGTGCTGGGATTACAGGCTTGAGCCACTGCGCCTGGCCTAGAAAACCATTTTATGTTCTTTCGTGTTTTATAAAAGTTTCTGAAATTAATACTTTTTTTTCAGCAGCTATCGTCTGAAACATTTTGTTTATAACTTGAAACTGGCTTTTTTTTCCTGGATCATCTTTTATTTGTGGGGGTAGGAAGTAGCCTCAGGTACAACACATTCAACTTCTATTTTAGAGGAGAAGTGGTAGTTTACAGTTTTACTTTCAGAATAGTTTTCTATTTACATAAAAAATTTAAAAATAGTGCAGACAGCTCCTATATAAACTTCCTCAGTTTCCTCTATTATTAACACTTTTCATTACTATGATACATATATTATAATGGCTAACATGGATACATTACAATTAATTAAACGCCAATTTTTATTTGTTGCTTTATTCCATGAGTTATTGGAGTACAGGTGGTATTAGGTTATATGAGTAAGTTCTTTAGAGGTGATTTGTGAGATTTTGATGCACCCATACCCAAGCAGTATACACTGCACCATATCTGTAGTCTTTTATCCCTCACCCCCCTCCCACTCTTCCCCCCAAGTCCCCAAAGTCCATTGTATCATTCTTGTACCTTTGCATCCTCCTAGCTTAACTCCAACGTATCAGTGAGAACATATGATGTTTGGTTTTTCATTTCTGAGTTATTTCACTTAGAATGATAGTCTCCAATCTCATCCAGGTTGCTGCAAATGTTAATTCACTCCTTCTAATGGCTGAGTCCACTGTGTGTGTGTGTGTGTGTGTGTGTGTGTGTGTGTATACACACACCACAGTTTCTTTATCTACTCATTGATTGATGGGCATTTGGATTGGTTCCATGATTTTGCAATTGTGAGTTGTGCTGCTACAAACGTGTGTGTGCAAGTGCAAGTATGTTTTTTGTATAATGACTTCTTTTCCTCTGGGTAGATACCCAGTAGTGGGATTGCTGGATCAAATGGTAGTTCTACTTTTAGTTCTTTAAGGAATCTCCACAGGTTTCCATAGTGGCTGTACTAGTTCACATTTCCACCAGCAGTGTAAAAGTGTTCCCTGATCACCACATCCACATCAACATCTACTGTTTTTTTATTTTTTGTTGTAGCCATTCTTGTAGGAGTAAGGTGGTACTGCCTTGTGGTTCTGATTTGCACTTCTCTGATCCTTAGTTATGTTGAGCATTTTTCCATATGTTTGTGTATCTTCTTTTGAGAATTGTCTATTCATGTTCTTAGCCCACTTTTTCATGGGATTGTTTGTTTTTATTCTCACTGATTTGTTTGAGTTCACTGTAGATTCTGGATATTAGTCCTCTGTCAGATGTATAGATTGTGAAGATTTTCTCCCACTCTGTGAGTTGTCTGTTTACTCTGCTGACTGTTCCTTTTGCCTTGCGAAATTGTTTAGTTTAATTAGGTCCCAACTATTTATCTTTGTTTTTATTGCATTTGCTTTTGGGTTCTTGATCATGAAATCCTTGCTTAAGCCAATGTCTAGAAGGGTTTTTCCAATGTTATCTTCTAGAATTTTTGTAGTTTCAAGTCTTAGATTTAAGTTGATGTTTTTGTGTAAGGTGACAGATGAGGATCCAGTTTCATTCTCCTATATGTGGCTAGCCAATTATTCCAACACCATTTGTTGAAAAAGGTGTCCTTTCCCCACTTTATGTTTTTTGTTTGCTTTGTTTGCTTTGTTGAAGATCAGTTGGCTGTAAGAATTTGGGTTTATATCTGGGTTCTCCATTCTGTTCCAGTGGTCTATGTGCCTGTTTTTATAGTAGTACCATGCTGTTTTGGTGACTATGGCCTTATAGTACAGTGTGAAATCAGGTAGTGTGATGTCTTCAGATTTGTTCTTTTTGCTTACTCTTGCTTTGGCTATGTGGGCTCTTTCTTGGTTCCATAGGAATTTTAGAATTGTTTTTTCTAATTCTGTGAAGAATGATAGTGGTGTTTTGATGGCGATTGCATTGGATTTGTAGATGCTTTTGGCAGTATGGTCATTTTCACAATATTGATTCTACCATCCGTGAACGTGAGACATATTTCCATTTGCTTGTGCCATCTGTGATTTCTTTTATAATAGTGTTTTGTAGTTTACCTTGTAGAGGTCTTCTAACTCCTCGGTTAGGTATATTCCTAAGTATTTTATTTTATTTTATTTTTGCAGCTATTGTAAAAGGGTTTGAGTTCTTGATCTAATTCTCTGCTTGGTTGCTGTTGGTGTATAGAAGAGCTGCTGATTTGTGTTGATTAATCTTGTATCTGGAAACTTCACTGAATTCTTTTATCAGCAAACTGGAGGAGTCTTTAGGATTTTCAAGGTAAACGATCATATTGTCAGGAAACAGTGACTTTTTTACTTCCTCTTTATCAATTTGGATGCCCTTTATTTATTTTTCCTGTCTGAATCTTCTTGCTAGGACTTTCAGTGCTATGTTGAAGAGGAGTAATGAGAATGGGCATCCTTGTCCTGTTCCAGTTTGCAAAGGGGATGCTTTCAACCTTTCCCCATTCAGTATAATGTCAGCTGTGGGTTTATTGTATATGGCTTTTATTCCATTGAGGTATGTCCTTTGTATGCTGATTTTGCTGAGAGTTTTAATCATAAAGGGATGCTGGATTTTGTTGATTTTTTTTCTGCATCTATTGAGATGGTCATGTGATTTCTGTTTTTAATTCTGTTTATATGGTGTATCACTTTTATTGACTTGCATATGTTAAACCATTCCTGCATCCCTGGAATGAAACCCACTTGATCATGGTGGATTATCTTTTTGATATGTTGTTGGATTCAGTTATCTAGTATTTTGTTAAGAATTTTAGCATCTATATTCATCAAGAATATCAGTCTGTAGTTTTCTTTTTTGTTATGTCCTTTCCTGGTTTTGGCATTAGGGCTATGCTGGCTTCATAGGATGAATTAGGGAGGGTTCCTTCTTTCTCTATCTTGTGGAATAGTGTCAAAAGAATTGGTACCAATTCTTCTTTGAATGTTTGCTGGAATTTTGCTGAATCCGTCTGGTTCTGGACTTTTTTTGTTGATACTATTTTAGTTACCATTTCAATCCCACTGCTTGTTATTGGTCTGTTCAGGGTGTCTAATTCATCCCAAGCTTAAAAGCTAGGAGGGTTATATTTTTCCAGGAATTTATCCATCTCCTCTAGGTTTTCTAGTTTATGTGCATAAAGGTGTTCATAGTAGCCTTGAATAATCCTTTGTATTTCAGTGGTGTCCGTTGTAATATCTCCTGTTTCATTTCTTAGTGAGGCTATTTGGATTTTCTCTCCTTTTCTTGGTTAATCTTGATAATGGTCTATCAATTTTATTTATCTTTTCAAATAAACAGTTTGTTGTTGCATCTATCTTTCATATTTTTTTTGTTGTTCATTTGTTTGTTTCAATTTCATTTAGTTCTGCTTTGCTCTTGGTTATTTCCTTCCTTCTGCTGGGGTTGGGTTTGGTTTGTTCTAGTTTCTCTAGTTCCTTGATGTGTGACATTGTAATGTCAGTTTGTGCTCTTTCAGTCTTTTTGATGTAGCTGTTTAGAGCTATGCATTTTCCTTTTAGCACCACCTTTGCTGTATCCCAGAGGTTTTGATAGGTTGTGTCATTATTGTCATTCAGTTTGAAGAATTTTTAAATTTCCATCTTGATTTTGTTTTTGACCCAATGCTCATTCAGGAGCAGGCTATTTAATTTTCATGTATTTGCATGGTTTTAAAGCTTCCTTTTGGAGTTAATTTCCAATTTTATTCCACTGTGGTCTGAAAGAATGCTTGATGTAATTTTAATTTTCTTAAAATTATTGAGGCTCATTTTATGGCCTATCATATGGTCTCTCTTGGAGAAAGTTCCACGTGTTGTTGAATAGAATGTGTATTCTGCAGTTGTTGGATGAAATGTTCTGTGTGTATCTGTTAAGTCCATTTTCTCCAAGGTATACTTTAAATTCATTGTTTTGTTGTTATTGTTGTTGTTGTTGTTGACTTTTTGTCTTGATGACCTGTCTAGTGCTGTCAATAGAGTATTGAAGTCCCTCACTATTATTGTGTTGCTGTCTATCTCATTTCTTAGGTCTATTAGTAATTGTTTTATAAATTTGGGAGCTCCCGTGTTAGGTGCACATATCTTTAGGGTTGTCATATTTTCCTGTTGAACAAGGCCTTTTACCATTATGTAATGTCTCTCTTTGTCTCTTTTAACTGCTGTTGGTTTAAAGTTTGTTTTGTCTGATGAAAGAATAGCTACCCCTGCTTGCTTTTGGTGTCCATTTGTGTGAAATGCCTTTTTCCACCCATTTACATTAAGTTTATGTGAGTCCTTATGTGTTAAGTGAGTCTCCTGAAGGCAGTAGATAGTTGGTTGGTGAGCTCTTATCCATTCTGGAGTTCTGTATATTTTAAGTGGAGCGTTTAGGCCATTTACGTTCAATGTTGGTGTTGAGATGTGAGGTACCATTGCATTCATCATGCTATTTGTTGCCTGTGTACTTTGTTTTATTGGTTTTGCTTCTTGTATTTTTGTTTTATAGGTCCTGTGTGATTTATGCCTTAAAGAGGTTCTATTTTGATGTGTTTCCAGGATTTGTTTCAAGATTTAGAGCTCCTTTTAGCAGTTCTTGTAGTGGTGGCTTGGTAGGGGCAAATTCTCTCTCAGCATTTGTTTGTCTGAAATATACTGTATCTTTCCTTCATATATGATGCTTAGTTTCGCTGGATACAAAATTCTTGGCTGATAATGGTTTTGTTTGAGGAGGCTGAAGATAGGGTTCCTCTCTCTTCTAGCTTGTAGGGTTTCTGCTAAGAATTCTGCTGTTAATCTGATAGATTTCCCTTTATAGTTAACCTGGTGCTTCTGTCTCTCACAGTTCTTAAGAATTTTCTCTTTGTCTTAACTTTGGATAACCTGATGACAGTGTGCCTAGGTGATGATATTTTTCTAATGAATTTCACAGGTGTTCTTTGTGCTTCTGTATTTGAATGTATAGGCTAGGGAAGCTTTCTTTAATTATTCCTCCAAATGTGTTTTCCAAGCTTTTAGAATTCTTTTCTTCCTCAGGAACACTGATTATTCTTAGGTTTGGTCATTTAACATAATCCCCAACTTCTTGGAGGCTTTGTTCATTTTATAAATTCTTTTTTGTCTCTGTTGGATTGGGTTAATTCAAAGACCTTGTCTTCAAGCTCTGAATTTCTTTCTTCTACTTTTTCAATTCTATTGCTGAGACTTTCCAGAACATTTTGCATTTCTATAGGTGTGTCCAACGTTTCCTGAATTTTTGATTGATTGTTTTTTCTTTGAGCTATCTATTTCCTTGAATATTTCTCCCTTCACTTCTTGTATCATTTTTTGGATTTCCTTGCATTTGGCTTTGCCTTTCTCTGGTGCCTCCCTGATTAATTTAATGACTAACCTCCTGATTTTTTTTTTTTTTTTTCAAGTAAATCAGGGATTTCTTCTTGGTTTGGATCCATTGCTGGTGAACTAGTGTGATTTTGGAGTGGTGTTAAATAGCTTTTTTTTTTTTTTTTTTTTTTTAACCAGAGTTGGTTTTCTGGTTCCTTCTCGTTTTGGTAAGCTCTGTCAGAGGAAAGGTCTTGGGCTGAAGACTGTTGTTCAGATTCTTTTGTCCAATGAGGTGTTCCCTGATGTAGTACGCTCCCCATTTTCCTATGGATGTGGCTTCCTATTAGCCAAACTACAGTGATTGCTGTCTCTCTTCTGTGTGTAGCCACCCAGCAAGTCTGCCCCACTCTGGGCTGGTAATGGGAGTTGTCTGCACAGAGTCCTGTGATGTGAGCAGTCTGTGGGTCTCTCAGCTGTGGATACCAGCACCTATTGGGGTGGAGGTGGTGGGGTTGGGGAGGATGGTTTTGCAGTGGACTCTGTGAGGGTTCTTAACTTTGGTGACTTAATGATCTATTTTTGTGCTGGTTGGCCTCCTGCCAGGAGGTGGCACTTTCCAGAGAGCATCAGCTGTGGTAGTATAAAGAGGATCAAGTGGTGGGCGGGGCCCTAGAACTCCCAAGATTATATGTCCTTTGTCTTCTGCTACTAGGGTGGGTAGGGAAGGACCCATCCAGTAGGGGCAGGGCTAGGTGTGTCTGAGCTCAGGCTCTCTTTGGGTGGATCTTGCTGCAGCTGAGTAGTTGGGGTATCTCCCAGGTCCTACAAGTGCAATCCGCTTCCTTCATAGGGTGTGTGGGTCCTCTCAGGATTGCTGATTTGTTCTTGCAGTCCATCTGGAGCTAAAGTTCACAATGTGAGCCTTCCGATGCTGCTCTGTCGGTCCAAGTCAGAGCTACAATCTGGTCCTGTTTCCCATCCATCTCATGTGAGAATCTGCTTTCCTCCACGTTTCTCTCCAGCCTCTTTCAGGCTTCCTACCCCATCACCCCAAATCGCTCCTCAGCCCCTCTGCTTCCTAGTGGGAGCTGAGAATCCTCAGACTCCATCCAGTACTTCTTTGCTTCATCAATGGGTTCATGTCAGTGGCAGCTGTGGTCCCAAATTCTATTTTGATTTCATTAGTTTCCTTTAATGTCTTATTCCTGTTCCAGAATTTCATCCAGGACACCACATTACATTTAGTTGGCAAATCTCCTTAGATTACTTTGTACTGTGACAATTTCTCAGACTTTCTTATGCTCTTGACAGTATTGAGGAATACAAGTCAGGCATTTCATAGAACGTCCCTTAGTCTGGGTTTCTTTGATGTTTTCCTCATAGTGAAACTGGGGTTATGGGTTTTGAGTTTATGGAGGGAAAATCTCAGAGATGAAGTGTCATTCTCATCACAGTGTATCAAGGGTACATGCTAGCAACATGATTTATCACTGAGGATGTTAACCTTGATGACCCTACCAATAGTGTTTGCCAGGTTGGAAATGGATTAATTTTCAACCAACTCTTTTTTAGCATTCAGAGAAGCAACAGGACAGAGGTTTGAGGTATACAGGACAGAGGTTTGAGGTATGTGATCTGAAGTCAATACATGTAAGTTCTTATTTTGGCCTTACCATCTTCCTGTGGAACTTCATCCTTCCATGTCTCATCTGTATTCTATGGGGTTTAGAGAATTATTAAAAGGAAAAAGGAAACATACTGAGTTCTTCTTTATTTCATAAATTTTATGTTTTATACAGGGAAATGTTTTATATAGGGAAATTTTATGTTATATATAGGGAAACTCAAGGTTTGAGGGCAACCTGCTAGGTCTAGTATGAGCAGGTTGCCTGTACTGACAGGGTGAGAGGAAGATGTTCTGTGGGGACCCCAGAGACACACATGCAGCAGGTAAAAAGCTTCCTGGACGGGGCTGTGAGAATCACCCAAAGAACACAGTCAGCCCTTGGCAATCCTGGAGGCAGGGAGCTGATGGGTTAAGTCCCCTGACCTCATGCTCCTTCCCGCCTCCTCCCTCTAATCTTCTGGATGAATCCAACCAGAAGCCAGAGGCAAGGAGGGGCATGGAGATCAGACACCTGGGCCACAGGGAAGGGTGCAGAAGGTTAGAAAGTGTATCTGGAGAGACCAGTCCAAGATATCCAGCACACCTATATTTTGAATACTATGAGTTACAACTGAATCAATTTAGCTCAGCATATAGCATGTTCAACATTATTTAATACAACTTTTACTTGCATATTTGCAGAGTCAGAGGACTCAATGAATTTCCACACAGCCCATGTTGATGTGGTATAGTTCAAATTATTGAAGTCTGCCAACTACGTTTTCTGTTATTTAATCTCACACAACAGGTCTGATTTATCTTCCATGTCATAACTTGAAATATGTGCAGATAGCTCCAGCAAGCTCTCTGGAACAGCAGATGCTCTGTTCTCCAGCTAAAAACCCCAAGTTCTTTGAAAATCAGGTAGGATATTGAACCAGTACTTTAAAGATTCACCCATATCTCAGATCTGTAATTCACTGGAAATGCAAACCACTTTTCCCAAAATATTTATAACTGTAAGTTTCATTGATGTTGCATTAAGAATTAACATAAAGAGAAAAAAAAATAACATAAAGAGATTAACTGAAAGAAGATCAAAATCCTGAGGTTATGGGTCAAAAAACAGAGGATTAACTGCCTCTGTAAGGGTCATATATATACAACAAATTGTCAATCAAAATGGCACCGGGAGGGGAGGGGGTAATCTGAGCCAGCTGGCAAGTGAGTCAGGAACTTCCAGCTGCATCAGATAGCCAACTGTCCTTTGCACAGAAATGATACCATCTTGGATTTGATTTGAGGGAAAAGGCAAATAATACAAAAAATAAACTTTGAACATGTTGCTTTACATTTGACAGAGCTTAAATATGTCTTATGTCATTTGCAAGATTGTGATGTAGACATTATTATGTCCATCACAAAGATGAAGAAAAAGAGGCTTGACTCACTAAGCACCTGGTCCAAAGTCACATTGTCCTAGCACAGGACCAGGCACATATTGGACACTCAGCAAACCAATCTGAAGGAATGAAACTTAATTAGCTTAAGTGCTGAGCTAATCTTCTAGAAAGGGCTGCCTGACCAGTTTCTACTTCCTGGCACAATTCTTGGGCACAGAGAGAAGTCAGCCAGAGCTCTTTTTTCATATTGTAGCCAGAGACTCATTTGGACACCTGAATGAAAGTAATTTTTGTATTATCTAATGACTATAACTCACTTTCTATTACTTAATAAATGCGATGAATAAAACAGTCCTTGTGAAGCCAGACAGCATTTGCAAATGGGCTGCTGTGACTTGACAGATGGATTTGGAGCCCAAAGCGGGGACCAGAGTTGCTGAAAGCTGCAGGTGTCGGCAGAAACTGACTTCCGAGTCATTTCTCTTTCCTTGGATGGTGATAATCTGGGCTTTTTAAATGATTAGAAAATCTTAAAAGTGCTACTTAATTGTTTTAGCTTGTATATGAGAATCAGCTAACTGTTGGAATACAGAAAGCTTTATTTCTTCATTCTTCCTAGCTAGTTCTAGCTTCTCTCCTCACTTTGAGAACTATTTAGCACTCTGAAAATAAGGTCATGAGGCCACCTGAGAATATCCTGTATACCTTTGCTAGGAACTGGGGAACTCAGGAGAAGCCATAGTATTGCTATTTTTTTTTTTTTACAAGCTATGCATTGTTTAATTTGTTGAATTTACAAGATATTTTAAGTATTCTAATAAAAGATGGATTGGGGTCTTTAAATACTATGCCATGATCAGTATAACGGAAAATAACCTGGGTTTGGAGTTAAGAGTCCTAGGATTTTTAACATATCACTTATATAAGTTTGTTTTTTTAATCGGCCTGTTTTTAATTTTTAAAAATGTCTCCATGTCCTTTATGAAAAAGTTACTTTGTTTCAGAATTCACAATTTAGCACAGTGGTTCTGAATTTGGGCTGCACATTAGAATCTCCTGAGGAGCTACAAACGCCCAAGTCAGTTAAAGCCTGTGTGTGAGACCAAAGTATTTAAAGATACAACACTCGCATGCATCTAAATTAAAAAGCTACTGCTTAGCAAATCAGAATGGAAGGTTCAGTTTTACAGGGACACAGAAGTTTTCTTTTTTTGTTTTGTTTTTTTAGACAGAGTCTCGCTCTGTCACCAGGCTGGAGTGCAGTGGCTGGATCTCCGCTCACTGCAAGCTCTGCCTTCTGGGTTCAAGCGATTCTTCTGCCTCAGCCTCCCAAGTAGCTGGGACCACAGGCATGCGCAACAACACCCAGCTAATTTTTGTATTTTTAATAGAGACAGGATGACCAGGTCACCATGTTGACCAGGACGGTCTCAGTCTCCTGAACTCGTGATCTGCCGACTTCGGGCTCCCAAAGTGCTGGGATTACAGGCGTGAGCCACCGAGCCCGGCCGGGACATGGAATTTTTCAACGTTTACTCTAAGCCTCCCGTAGGTGGGAAAGCTGAAGCTCAGAGAGATTCATAAGCTTGCCCAGAACCATACAACTTGAAGCAGAATTCAGGTCTCCTGAAATCTAGGTCATAATATTTCCTGTGGAAGTATAACATTAGTCTCAGTTGCTCATAAGCTGCCCAGAGAAGACAACAGAGTTTGGGACAATAACAGCTTAATAAAATAATCTAGAGGGAGGCTAGCAGTGAAGTTAGCCTCTATAATGGCCTGCACTCTGATTACCAACACCAAAACCTTGTATTTGACATAAACCAAGAGCCATGTAATCACATGTCCACCAGTGAGGTCAAGCAGACAACTGACTTGCATAGCATAGCACAGAGAAATAGGAACCACGATGAAATGGAGAGTCATGTCCATCCAAAATCTTTAAACTTCCAAATTGTAACAAATTTCAGAGTAAATGAATCAAATTGATGAACTGGATTCCCTTATAGGCTGCTGGTTTGCAACCTTTGACTTCAATGTCAACTGATATATTACAAACTTCAGTCCTAGATTTAGGAGAAACTTCACAGTATGATGTGACCCGGCATTTTGCCTTTAGTCTGGTTTTGTATCATCTCCATTCTAGATCTAAGGAAACCAGAGGCTGACGATGTGGAGTAAAGATGCAATGTCTCATGACAAGTGGGTAAGAACTAGAAGATAAGTCTTTGAATTCCCTGCTTCATAGCTCTTCTGGGTATTGGAAGAGTATGAAACCTGAAGTTGGAAAGAAAGAGATTCAAAATAATAGTGACACCACTTCCTAGCTGGAAGACTGGGGCCAAGTTACATTTGCCTTAGCAAGCCTTGGCTTTTTCCACTATGAAATTTATAATAATAAAAGTAGTGACTTCATAATGTTGTAGTGGGATTAAATAAAACAACACATGTTAAATGTTTAGCCCAGTGCCAAGTACAGCGTGAGGATTTCTGAGCCGATGCTTTGTCATTGCTGTTTTGTTGTGCCTTGTTGCTTCCTATTTCAAAGTAATGCATTCTTAGAGTTCCTGATTTTTTAAGGACCAGCTAATTTCAATTTGGCTTTCTCTCCGCCAGCAAGCCTAGTGTCTCTGCCACCAGAGTGCAAACACACTTGAGTTCACCATATTGAGAGCTCCACCTGCAGTATGTTCTAATTGGCAGTGTGGTGTTTGGAACTAGGGCATCACAGCTTTAGGACTGACTGGTATGTACCTGAGGTCAGGGACCTGGTGCACAGCCACTCCAAGATGTGACAATCCCTTTTTGTAATGTATTCATGAGAAAAGATGTAGTTATATGCAAAGTAAAGGGAATCAGAAGCTTGAAAATCTTCAGGCCTCCTGGACCCTGGAAATGACTTACTTTTCCCATGGCCTGAGTAAGAGGAGTTTGTTCTGGAAAGTTGGCTTGTGTTCGTTCCATCTCCGTCTCCTGTGTCTTGCCCCAGCCTGGTCCCATCTGTCATCATCTAGCAGACCTAAGGAGAGACATGTGAGTGTGGAGTGATGGGGGCGGACACATTTTGCAAGCCTCCAGGAAGCCCCAAACTGTGTTACTAGAGTTCACTCTTGGTGATTCTATGCGGGATGAGGCTTCCAAGGGTTATGGGACGTGGACTTGAAAGGAAACTCCTGTTTCCCATTCAGTGCATCCAGCCTCAGGGGAGGGAAGAATAAACCGGCATCTTCTGATGTGGGCTGCTGTGTTGCACAGCCTCTTCCCTGTCCTTGGTGCGGTCTGTGTTGATAACCACAAGGTGGCATTGCAGATTAAAGTGAAATACCGCAAACTTGCTTCCCTGTTCCCAGGTGAGGCTCTGGTATTCATTCCACACCTGGGAGTTAAGAGAATAGTTATCACAATCTGTTCATTTTACAGATGATGATATTGAGGCCAGAATCAAGGCATAATCTGCCTGAGCGAGTTGTGGTATAGAACATAAATCACCCAAGTACTAATCAGAAAGGGAAATGGATTACCCCTTATTAAGTACCCAGGTAATGGAACTTGCCCCTCAATGTAACAAAGTGTGAAATATGTCAATGTGTATTTTAAAGAATTATTAGTATAAGAAATTCAAATGTATCCACCATGAGGACAGGGATTGTGCCTATTTTGCTTGCCACGTAGAAGATCCTGGAGGTTTTTTGTCTGCTTGTTTTCTTTTTGGAGTATTGGTTTATGTTTCCTAACTTGTATAGATTTAGATTTTTCAGCTGTAAATTAGAAGTTATTGAGGGCACACATTACTTTCGCCTTTAGCTCTCACTCACTCAATTAACAAATGGTTATTAAGAAGCCAACAAATGTGGAGGCTGAGTTGTGCCCCTACTAGGACCCTGGCCCTGTTTTTGGTACTCAGGGGATGACAAAGGGACACTGGGGACCCTGCCCTGCTCTTATATGTCCACTGTGAACTCACACATTGACTTTTCAAGATGATGGAGATGGAGCAGGGATGTTTGAGCTGCCTTAACCCTTACCTTAACTCTCAATCTCTGGCTCCTCCACGGAAATCAGGGTCCAGCTTAGTTTCCAACTCTAGGAGAAGTCAAGTGGTCTCTGAAGTTCATTGGTAGCATCCAGACCTCTGGATGAGCTTCCTGACATTGCTCTGCTGCAATACTAATACACAAGGGTTCCTTCTCATTCCAGGTTTGTCACTCTCTGAGGTGCCTTAAAAAAAGTTACTTTTCTTGGGACCTCAGTTTCCCTGTGTTTCTCAAAGCCAAATATCCTAATTTTCCAGATCAACTAATACCCTCCTGTCATGAAGTTTGTAAGCAATTGAATCGCCTCTCCTACTGCTTCTGCTTCTGTTCAGATTCCTTTATAGCAAAACATTGGCTGTGCAATGAGGAGTCCCTAATGACTGAATGTGGAATGTTTATTATTTGGGAAGCTCTGAGGTTGGGACTTCAGGGAAAAAGAAATGCCTTCATGCTGTTTTAGAAAAATGCTCTCCCATCAGAGGAAGAGTCAATGATTCTCAGTAGGAAAAGTTAAAAAAAAAAAAAAAATCACGTGCCCAGATGAAGCTTAGTTTTGTTTTGTATTTTAATGCTCAAATAAGCCAAGTGACCTCACTTGGGACACTGAATTTCTTAGAGTAATATTCAAGAGTAGATAGATTTTCTGGTTTCAAATTTGAAAATTCCCACGGGTAAAAATCTCCACAGCAAGTAAAACCACCAATGTTGGGGAGGGGAATAACATTAAATCATTACAGGTGTGGGTATTTTTTAAAGTGATACATACTAATCGTACATATTTACGGAGTGCTTGTGATACATTCACACAATGTGTAATCACTGAAGCAGAGTATTTAGGATATCCATCACCTCTACCATTTATTATTCATTTTTTCTTAGAACATTTTAAATCTTCTTTTCTACCTATTTGAAATATATAATGTATTGTTGTTAACTGTAGTCACCCAACTGTGCTATCAAGTCCTGGAACGTATTTCTTCTGTCTACCTGTATGTCTGTACGCATTGACCAATATTTTTTCATCTTACTCTACTCTTCCCAGTCTCCGGTAGCTGTCATTCTACTATCTACCTCCATGAGATCAATTTCTTTGATTCCCACATGTGAGTAAGAACATGCCATATTTTTCTTTCTCTGCTTGGCTTATTTCACTTAACATAATGTCCTCCAGTTTCATCCATGTTGCTGCAAATGACGTGATTTCATTCTTTTTATGGCTGAGTCGTATTTCATTGTGTGTATATAACAGATTTTCTTTATTCATTCATCTGTTGATGGACACTTAGATCGTTTCTGTATCTTTGCTACCGTGAATGGTGCTGCACTGAAAATGGGAGTACAGGTACCAATTCGATATACTGGTTTTCTTTACTTTGTATGAATACCCAGTAGTAAGATTGCTGGGTCATATAGTCGTTCTATTTTTAATTTTTTGAGGAACCTCCATATGTTTTTTTTATAATGGCTGTACTAATTTACATTTCCATCCATAATGTATGAGTCCCCCTTTCTCTGCATCCACACTAGCATTTTATTTTGTCTTTTTTATAAAAGCCATTCTAACTGGGGTGAGATGATAACTCATTGTGGTTTTGATTGCATTTCTCTGATGATCAGTGATGTTGAACATTTTTTATGCACTTGTTGGCTATTTGTGTGTCCTCTTTTGGTTAGTCTTAGCAAAATCCTTCCTTTGTGTAAAACCCTGAGCTCTGGATTTAGTCTCCCAAGGCACAAGGAGATTTAACTGACAGTTCTCATGCTGTCCTGCCACCCTCACTTCAGCTCTGAGTGTTCCAGTATTCTAGCTTAGAGCTGTTTTTGTTCTTTCACTAGTTTCTCATATAACATTGTTTCTAGGCCCCTTTCCATCTGCTCCAGTTGTCCAATGTCTTTTTTGAACAGTGGTGGCCAGAACTGCAAAATCCCCATGTAATTCCCCCACGTAATTTATTTGTGTCCATCTCTGTGCTAAGCAAAAACAATAAGGAGATGTAGAAGACATGGCCTGTGTTTTTGAGGAGCTCTTCTACAAAACAAAGCTATGGAGTGGCAGGTAAACACAGAAACAGAAACAAAAAGCAAAAGTTTTAAGGTGGTTTTCCGCGGATGGGACAGAAATTAGCACAGAGAGCAGACAAAAGGTTCTTAGTACTCATTTGTATTGTCAAGTTTCTGGGTGTTCTTATTTTATTCTGAATACAGTATGCCATTAAAATGCATGTCTACATTTATTGCCAATGAATGTTACCCACATGAATATTAAAGGGAAATAAATTCCCAGTGGGGAGCAAGGCTGGTTATATTCTTTCTTTTGTTTCCCTCCTTTCTTCTTTTAAGTCAGGGATAGCCAAGTGCTCAGAGTAGACATTTTGTTTCATTAATCCCTTTCTTTTTTGAATATTGACACAGCTGAGACTCAGAGACAGAATGATGTTTGCACCCAACGCAGAATGGACCAAAGTGCTAGATTTCCTTTGCAAAGAAACTCATCTTTGCAGTAAATGTGTGTTTCTTTTTTGCTGATGGCACTTGTGAGATCATCAGGCTCTGGGTGTGAATGCAGCTTCATGGCCTCAACCTTTGCATCTTTGCTGACTGAGCACTGTTCTTGGCTGTTCAAGGCATAGGTGGAGGGAGGAGTAATTCCCCAACTAATTTGGAGACCCCTTTGCTTTCTCTGTAATTAGTGTAGAACCCACATCTTGGCCACACATTTGTAGACCATGTTACTGGTTACAGAGCAAAGTCATGTCCATCATTTTACTTCCTCCTCATCATAGCCCTGTGAGGCAGGTGAGAATACCACTACTTATACCTGAGGAGACTGAAACTTTCAGATTGCAAGAGATAGGCCCTATACCATGCAGGAAAGACCAGGCAAAGGGGCAGAGGCTGAATTTGATCTCAGGGCTTTTGACTTCAAAGCTCTTGGTAAATATTTACACTTTATGGCTGCCTCTAAAACATTCACCTTTGTGTATAATGTGTAACCATCTGCAAAGCCTTTGACACGTAATTCTAGTTCAGTTATGCCTCACAACAGCCATATAGGTTGATGTGCCTATTTTACAACCAAAGTGCATTAGCTTTCCTTGATTTTCTTCACTTTGTGTTTGGGAGAAATAGGACAATTATATAAAGTTGAAGAATGGAATTGTGTGTGTGTGTGCACGTGCACGCATGTGTGTATGCATATATGTGTGTATGTGTGTTTAATCAGCATAAATCTCCTTCTTGTGTTCTAGAAAATCTAGTGGGGAAAAATTAGATGCAACTCAATTTCCTCTGCTTCTCTTCAGTCCAAGACACTGAAAATATTCCTTCACAAAAAAATGTACCCCAAACCATATAAGATACAAAATATTTAAACAAACTCACATTATTTTCAATATAATCCTCTCCCATGAGTAAAAACGGGAATTATGTGGTTTTTAAAGATGCTTAAATATGTTAATCAAAGTTTGATTCTCTCAGTTAACAATAACTTATGCTTCCTGGTAATTTACAATTGACCAAAAGATTTTGAATGTAATGTATTTCATTCTTCCGGGAATCACACAATGTAGACATTATCATTTCCACTTTACAGATGCAGAAACCAAGGCATAGAGATGGTCATAAATTTCCCAACCACTGAGTGACAGAGCTCAGTCATGCAGAACTCAGGTTTGCATGACTCAAATTATGTACAAGTTCTTGGAATTTTCCATAAGGGACAACTGTATCTTTTGCCCATCAGCAACTAGAAATGACTCAACGACTCTTTCTGTGAGCAAATGTCGAGGTCTTAACCACTTTAGTTCAAGGAAGTTCCTTTTTTGTTTTTTAAAAATCAGGTTGCTGGAGATGGTACACAAAATAAGAGAAAGAAGGCCTAATTCATTCTGTCAGCTCAACTTGTAGTCACTTGACATGTGAAAATTACAGATGACAGCTTCTCTATCTGTGACTTTGACACACTAAATCATAAATGTGCCTCTCACATCTTTGCTGAAACAGCAGGAACAATAAGTGTCCAATTGCAGCACTGGTAAGCAGTCAGGACCAAAATTATTAGAGGTATCAGTGTAAGTAATATTCATTCCATCCGGTACAAACCAGTTTTCAGATTTGGCAGTGAACTTCTGAGAGCCTGGACTTGGGTTGCACCAGACCCTGGAGTTAGAGTGGACTCTGAGGAAAAATATAAAAATCGTCAAAGCATTTCATCCTATAGTTTGATAAGTTCAATAACATTATGTAATTAGAAGGCACCTTATTTACCTTCTAATTCATTCATTCTATGTCGCAGATAAAATTACAGAGGCCCAGGGAGGGAAATGATCTGCCTAATATCCCACAATAGGCCAATTGTGAAGCTGGACATTTGGCTCCTATAGAGATTTTTTTTCTTCCGTTACACAGTAGAGATTCACTGCACTCCTATCCCATATCTGGTTCCTGAGTAATGACACTAAAGAAAAAACAAACACATGAACCTGCCCTTCAAGCTGATGAGAAAAACCGAACAGTTAATAGAATAATGATGCATGTAACAATGACTACAATAATTTAAAATAATAACACCAGCCAACATGTATTGAGTGGAATCTATTATTCTTATAGTGATCCCAAGAGGTAGATGTGTAATTATCTTGAAGAGGTAAAAGGAAATAGGATACTGGAGGTTAAGTATCAACCAAAGTTATGGTCTTCAAGTAATGGAGCTGGGACTATGTGTACAACTGGTGGTTTGGGTAATCAGAGAAGGGGAAACGCCCATAGCATCCTAGGAGGAAGGAAAAAGTGATGCCTGCACTGGGTTTTCAAGGAAAAATAGAAATTAGACAGGTAAAGAAGGAAAAAGAATGTTAGAGACTGAGGAAGAACATATACAAAGTTAGAAATGCTTGTGTCACATCAAACAACTGGAGGAAATTTATTTTTTTGAAATATCAGATTTGTGTGGGAGAACAATGACGGCTGAGGGAGGATTGGTCGGCAAATTTGGGAGTCTCAGATTATGAAGGGTCTTGGTCAACACTTCTAAAGAGCGTAAATTTTATTTTAGTGCAATTTATTAAGGGCAATGGGGTGTTTTAAGCAAATGAGACAGCATGACCAGATTTTCAACTTAGATTGATATTTTTAATCAACAAGCAGAGGTAGAGTGGACTGAAGAGCTTAGGAAAGAGTCAGGTAACCCACTGCAGAAGAATTTACATCAACAAGGATGTGCTGATGAGTACGCTCCATGGATAGGAATTAAGAGTCAAACCATAACTGTGGTACACCTGGCATAATGTGTCTGCATGCGTTCGCATTCATTTCATGTATACATATACATATTGTGTATATTATGATGTCATAATACGTATAACATACAAATAGATAATTTACATATATATGTACAGGCATAGAGTATAGATCAATTACAATTCTTCCAGTAACACATAGTCACTCTTCTTACAACAAAAATGAAAAAGGACACTTTAATCCAACTCACAAAGCTTTTTGTGTCTGTTCCTGTTCACCAATCTGGCCTCATTCTTCACCAATGTACCCCCAGTCTACCCTCTAGGCACACTGTGCTTTGTTTTTTACCCCTTCTAAGAAACTTTGCTCTCTTTTATTTCTCCTCCCCTGATTATTTCCCACTTGACTTTCAGCTCTCAATGTAGATGTCACTTTCTCTAGGAAGTAAGTCTGCCCTAACTGTCCATATTAACTAAGGGGGCCCTGCTATATGATTTCAAAGTACACTCTGCATTTATCCATCATAGCAGCTATTGTACTCTATGGAAAAGCCTGTTCTCAGCATTGTCCATGTCCTTATTTTTAGCTCCATGATTATTGCTCTGCTGTGTCATCTTTACATCTTAATTCTTATTGCCTGTGCCTAAACAGAGGGTAAGAAATGAGGTTTATATGGCCAATAGTAGGCAGCCAGTAAATATTTGTTTATATTTATTTTAAATAAAGAAGCAAACTAATGAATAAGTAAATAAGGAAATGAATGGAGTACAGATACACCAGCCAATAAAACTAAAATATTAGAGTCCTCACAGACTCCATTACCTCTCACTGTTTGGTGGTATTTGAAGTAATTCTGAAATTTCTACCTTCTTCCTTATGCTAACCTGCCACTGGGTTTCTAAGGATCCATTCTATGGCAAGAAAACTCTCACTCAAAAATTTTTAGGAAGTGCTTGAAAGAGATGAACCTGCCTTTAGTCACCTGGAAATACTGGGTTGAGCTTTACACACTGAGCTATGACATGCACAGGCTAGAGGAGGCTTTTCATAGTTTATTTATTTTTTTTACTTTACTAGCATTTTTGTTGGTTTTAATAGGCCCCATTCAATCACTTTCAAAGAGTAGAATCATTGCTACTGCATCAGTCATACAAGTGATGACCAGGTAGCAATTATAATTTGAATACTTGATATTTTGGCAATTTTCAAAAGTTAAAATGTCTCCAGAGTGTCTAACCAATGTTTTAAGTTATTCTATTGTATTACATTATATTCTATTCTATCCTAGACTCCCTGGTTCTATTCTATCCTATTCTCTTCTAGTTTATCCATTTCCAATCTATTCTGTTCTTTTTCATTTACATTTTCCATGCCATGACTCACACTAGGTATTAGGAAAAGTTGTGGTGGTAGCAAAAAATAAATAATTCTTGACTTTAATACTTCAGTAAAAATATTAATTTACAAAAATATTTCAAATATATGTTGGTAAGTGCTCTATTCAACCTTGTGCAAAGTTCAGCTCTACACAGAAGAATCCGTTTATTTTTATAACATAAAATTATTTTCTTGGAGAAGATAATAAAAGAAACATTGTTTATAAGGGTGAGTAGGAGTTTGTGAAAAAAAAGGACTACAGAAGGTCATATTCTAGTCAGTGAAAACAGAATATTGAAAGCAATAGGTGAAACACAACGATAAGCTCAAAAATCTATAACTAATGACATTTTGCTAGTATACAAAGTGCAAGATACTTCTTCCTTCAGAAAGATTTGGCAGCCATTTCTGGCTTCTTCCAGATTCATCAGTCAACCACATTCAAAATAATAATAGTATAATACCATATACAATGGCATGTACTTAGGTGACTTAACAAATTCAAATTCAAAGTGAAAGTGATGTCGTAGTACTTCAAATTTCCATACATTTGGGTCTTACGTTTTTAATCTAAATCCCTTAAGTACAGTGACTGCATCTTTAGTCATCTTCATAGCCATCAGATCAATATACACACTGATCTCAAACTGTGTGTAGGATTTTTTTTTTTTTTTTTTTTTTTTTTTTTTGCTATATAAAAATCTACATGCACAATGAGATACCATCTCACATTGTTAGAATGGCGATCATTAAAAAGTCAGGAAGCAACAGGTGCTAGAGAGGATGTGGAGAAATAGGAACACTTTTACACTGTTGGTGGGACTGTAAACTAGTTCAACCATTGTGGAAGACAGTGTTGTGATTCCTCAAGGATCTAGAACTAGAAATACCATTTGACCCAGCCATCCCATTACTGGGTATATACCCAAAGGATTATAAATCATGCTGCTATAAAGACACATGCACATGTATGTTTATTGTGGCACTATTCACAATAGCAAAGACTTGGAACAACCCAAATGTCCATCAATGATAGACTGGATTAAGAAAATGTGGCACATATACACCATGGAATACTATGCAGCCATAAAAAAGGATGAGTTCATGTCCTTTGTACGGACATGGATGAAGCTGGAAACCATCATTCTCAGCAAACTATCGCAAGGACAAAAAACCAAACATCACATGTTCTCACTCGTAGGTGGGAATTGAACAATGAGAACACTTGGACACAGGAAGGGGAATATCACACACTAGGGCCTGTCGTGGGTTGTGGGGGAGGGGAAGGATAGCATTAGGAGATATACCTAATGTAAATGACGAGTTAATGGGTTCAGTACACCAACATGGCACATGTATACATATGTAACAAACCTGCACGTTGTGCACATGTACCCTAGAACTTAAAGTATATTTTTAAAAAATTTACTTGCAATAAAAAAAGATAATAGAGGATACAGTTGTAACAGAGAGTATGTTTAGCAACACAGATCATATAATTTATTTATTTATTCAACCAGTAATAATCACTTACTATGATCTAGCACATTTTAATCTAAAACATGTGTGCCAGACCACAATGACACATTGATATATATTTGCAGAGGAATGGCTAAATGATTGACAATGAACTTAGGAAACATTCCCGGGTTCTCTACTAATCCAAAGACAACACCATTAAGCAGATGGAGTATCTAATTACAAAAACAAAACAAACAAACAAACAAAAAACCCAAGGACACTCATCTCAACTAGGTCTCCTGCCATTAAAAAACTGAAGCATCACATGTATAGTAAACAACTGTTTTCAGATATTGAGCAACAGGTAAAGCATAACAGTGATCACTAAGAAATGGGAAACAAATGTAGTGAATCCTCAAATCAACAGGCTTACAACCAGGGAATACATTTTGGCCCATAGGGCAGGAAGTATTCCAATATGGAACTGAAGGAATAGAACTTATACTTCCAAACTGCTGGTACGAGCTTGAGAGGAAAGAGTTATATGGAAATGTGGAAATCTCCATACAGAAATTTGGATCTCCCTTTGAGTATTTGACTGAATACTTAGTTGAACCTACTATATAGCCTGCAAGTCTAGGCAAGAAATAAAATAAAGCAGTAAGAAGACAACTACTAGGGGTATATTAGCTAAACATCTATGAGCTGTGAGATTCTTAAGTTTGTACAAAGCAAGCCAGAATGGAGAGAGATTATCCATCTTAGATGAAATTCTAAACAGCTTTCACCTTAGGAATAAGACTAGTCAATTCACAGAGTATAGGCTAATCTACAAGTTTTCCTAAGAAAACTTACCAAAAAGCCCCAGATGAAGAAAAAGACTTACATAAAAGCCTCAGAAGAAATTAACTGCCTGGCAAAACAAACATCAACTATCTAAGTAAAGACAAAATCCAGGCACTTAGTAATGAAGTATCCACATGTTCACGTACATAAATAAAGATTACTAGACTTGGAAAGAAGCAGAAAAGTTTGACTGACAATCAGTAGAAAGATTACTCAACAAAAAATGCCCACAAATAACACAACTAATGGAATTACCATACAAGGACTTTTAATCAGTTACTATAAATATATTCAAGGACTTAAAAGAAAATGTGAACATAACTAGAAAACAGGGATCTCAATGTAGAAGTAAAAATTATGTTTAAAAAACAAAATAAATTATAGGTTAATAAACCCAATATCTGAAATAAGGGATATTAACTGAATGTATTTAACAGCAGACTAGATGCTGCAGAAAACATAAGCAGCCTTGAATGCATAGCCATAGAAGTTATATCGATAAACATTCTAATTAAAAAGCAGGGATTAAAATGACTTTAAATTATGAATATACCTTCAATGATCTGAGGGATAATAGCAAGCAGTCTAATATATGTTTAATTAGAGTTTTAGAAAGAGGGAAGAAACAGATCAAGAGAATATTAAATACTGGCTGAAAATTCCCCAGTTTAATAAAAATTGAATAAACCATGTATTTAAGAAACTCAATGAAACTAAAAAAGACTAACACAAAGAAAACTACATTTAGGCACATCATGATCACACTGATGAAAACTCAAGACAAAGAGGAAATCTTAAAAGCAGTCCTCAGGAATAGTGACAACAATTATCAGTAACTTTTCATTAGAAACAGGCCAAGAGTATCCAGAAAATAAAAGAACAACATCTTCAAAGTTCTAAAGTAACATGGAAGTCGGCATCCAACAATAAAATATTTTAAATTAAAAATATTCCTTATGAATGAAAAAGACAGTCAAACACTAAAACAGTTTGTCAGCAGCAAACATGTTAAAATAATATATAAGAAATATTAAAGGAAATTTTTCAGGCTAAAGGAAAGCGATGCTAGGTGGGAAACAATCTATACAAATGAACCACACTAGAAATGAAACTTCAAAATATGTGTTTTCTTATTCCATAATACCTGTAAATATAATTGGCTGTTCAGTGCAAAAAGCAGTAACAATCTATGGTTGGATTTACAACATATGAAGAAGTAAAAAGTATGTAAACTAATTACTACAGGCAATGTGTTTTAAGTTAAAAGACACATACAGGCTACAAGTATAGGAATAAAAAATATTTATAAAGTGGTCATTGATTATAAGAAAACTGGCATGCTAGGAGTGCTGGGTTAATATCAGTCAAAATAAACATAAAAATGAATATTTCCAGAGAAAAATAGAGACATTTCTTAATAATAAAGATGGTAAAGTCAATTCACTGGGAAGACTGAATAATCCTAAATGTGCACGAACATAATAAGAGTTTCAAAATGAATAAGAACTAATAGAAATAAATGGAGAAATATACATATTTGTTGAAAATTTTAACATTCTGCTTTTAATAATTAATATAACGCATAGAAAATCAGTGAGAATGTAGATGAAACAAACAACTCTCATATGAACTTGTTTTAGTTGGAATTTATGGAAGACTCCACACAGCGGGAAACACATTATTTTCATGTATACATGGACCGTTCACCAAAATAAACTATTTACTGGGCTATAATAAAAGGATCAATACATCTATTGGGGAAGAATAAAAGCAAAGGTAGCACTGAGATCTGATTTCATTATTTTACATAAATTGATTATAGCTGCATTAAGTATTAAAATGTCCAAATTAATATTATTACAGTTCAAGTTTGTTGTTCTATTAACTCTTTGTGCAGCTTGGCACTTTTTTTTTTTTTTTTTTTTGTATCCTTGAACCTCAGTTTTCTCAAGCATCAATGTTTAGTTTTAACTAGACAATGTCTCCTTAAATTAATTTCTACTATTATTTGGGAAAAGAGCATCCATCTCAATGTTTTGTATATAGAAGAGCACCTCAACAAATATTTGTAAAAAATGTTAAATAAATTAATAAAAGAGAGACTTTGACAGTACTTTGCTGCATTTCATCCTTTATATTTCTATCTTTAAAATATGCCTTATTTCCAAAGTGCAGTAGACTAAGTCCCATAGGATAAGGAATTGGAATTTCTTATCCTTACTTAAATACTTGCCCTTTCCTAATTTATTGTAGATATGGAAATAGAGTATAATTTTCAGTCGTCTGTTTATTGAAGTAATAGTGTGATATCATTAGGTAAATTACAGTATTTATTTGCTGGAGTAGTACATAAAAACATGTTGGCTTTTCTGTTATACAAAATGTTATTAATGCCTGTGAAATATAAAATGGCAATAATGGAATTAATGCAAAAAATTCAAATTATTACTATCTTTGGCCCCTATCTGCATATAATATCTTGCTAAGTCCATTTTGCTGTTGAAAGTGTGAATTCTGGATTGAGTGTGGTGGCTCATGCCCATAATCCCAGCACTTTGGGAGGCCAAGGTGGGAGGTCACCTGAGGTCAGGAGTTTGAGACCAGCCTTGCCAACATGGTGAAACCCCATCTCCACTAAAAATACAAAAATTAGCCTGGCATAATGGCAGGCACCTGTAATCCACCTACTTGGGAGGCTGAGACAGGAGAATCGCTTGAATTCAGTAGACAGAGGTTGCAGTGAGCCGAGATCACGCAGTTGTACTCCTGCCTGGGCAACAAGTGTGAAACTCCATGAAAGAAAAAAAGAAAGAAAAGGAAGGAAGAAAGGAAGGAAAGAAGGAAGGAAGGAAGGAGAGAAAGAAAGAGAGGAAGAAAGGAAGGAAAGA
>NC_045447.1:23131453-23158327 GCF_002776525.5 Piliocolobus tephrosceles | reverse complement strand
AGGAAGGAAAGAATGAAGGAAGGAAGGAGAGAAAGAAAGAGAGGAAGGAAGGAAGGAAGGAAGGAAGGAAGGAAGGAAGGAAGGAAGGAAGGAAGGAAGGAGGGAAGGAAGGAAAAGAAGGGAAAGGAAGGGAAGGGAAGGGAGAAAGGGAAGAGAGGAAGGGAAGGAAGGGAGGGAAAGGAAGGGAAAGCGAAAGAGAGAAAGAAAGACAAAGAAAGAGAAGGAAGGGAAGGAAGGGAAGGAAAGGAAGGAAGGGAAGGAAAGAAAGAAAAGGAAGGAAAGGAAAGGGAAAAGAGAAAGAAAAAGAAAAAGAAAGAAAGAAAGAGAGAGAGAAAGAAAGAAAGAGAAAGAGAAAGAAAGGAAGGAAAGAAAGAAAAAGAAAGAAAGAAAGAGAAAGAAAGAGAGAGAAAGAGGAAGAAAGAGAAAATACGAATTCCACAGGATTTCTACCTAAAGCGTAAATAACAGTGTGTCAATTGTTTTAAGAATGAAAGAAAGTATGCTATGATTTTGCAACTATTTTTTACCTAATTTTAGGATTAGGAATATTTAATTCAAGATTCTTCAAAGTGTACTTTGTAAATCATAGTCACACAGGCTATCAATGTTATGAAGAGAGTAGATAAGGAATGAATCCCAGACTCAAATAAGTTTTGAAAATATTGATCTAAATAAATTCACTGACTTAATAGATCTTTTAATATATTAATGTATATTATAAATCACTAAAAGGTGGAAGGGAGATCATTGTATAAAGGGATCCCAGAACTTTTCACCATGTGTATTAGAGTCCTGTGGCTGTAGTAACAAAGTAACACAAACTTGGTAGTTAAAAACAGCAGAAATGTATTCTTTTATAGTTCTAATGGCTGGAAGTCCAAAGCTAGCATATCAGAAGAGCCACAGTTTTAGCAAAGTAGCCTCAAAAAAAACTTTTCTGCTAATCAATAAGTGTGCTTTAAAAAATGCTAAGCATTCACTAAAACACTTCAAAAATTATACAATGAATAAAATGTATCTTTTCTTTCACTAACTTAGCACATTTAGTAATTTAGCAAATGTTTTTAAGAATGTCATATTTTTAAAGAACTGAGATATAAAAGTTGATGTATAAGACATGGTCCTTGCCTTTATGAAGCTTAGATATGCTTAGGAAAATAGATGTAAACATAAAAAGTCATCTTCAGAATAATAAGATAGTCTATTAGAAATATAAAGCAAGAAAACAAAACATAAAAAAATCATGGTGATAACGTTAGCAAAATAAAAAGCTAAAATAAAGTTTTCATAGTGAATAAATGAAAGCATGGATTCAATGAAGAGTTAAAGAATCAAGTGGAAATTCAGACTAATGAATGTACATGGAAGATATTGGAAAGAAATATATTGATTAATATTCTTTTAACTTAAGGAATGTAAAGGAGTAAAAGAGAGCTGCCAATTTTTATATAATAGGAATACTGGAAAGAAGTTAGTGGGGGATGCATAAAAAGCATGCTTGAAGAAATAACAATTGAGACTGTCCTAAAATAAAACAGAAGCAAAATTACAGATAGAAAGGTCTCAGAGTGCTAAATCATGTGAAAAAGAAATCAAAACAAACAAGAAACATGGAAATAAAAGAAGACTGTACAGTAAAATTAAAGACTTCAGTAAAGGAGAAAATGTTATCCAATTCTAGGGGAAATAAAGACCTGATCTATAGAGGAAGAGGAAATCAGGTAGAAACCAACATTGAGTATGAAGCACCAGATGCAAGAGGATAGTGGAGAAATATTTCCAAAGTGCTAAAAAAAAGTACGTGTATATCAACTCTAAATGAAAAAGCTAAATAATCAGTCTTAGGCATAAAAAGTCCCAAAAGTTTTAATACAAAAATACCATTTTTGCAGATATTTTTATTAAAAAATATTACAAGTAGACTATTAAATTCAGGAAAATTATAGAAGATCTTGCTAACAAAGTTAATTAATTACCTTAATAAAAGTTATTGTCTTAATGATCACTCACAAAATAAAAAAAAAGTGAGAAAAGAGAAAAAATGTATAGGAATTAAGATTAAAACTCAATATGATACTATGAGAGGGTGAAGGAGAAGAGGACAAATAAGAAGAAAATGGGCTAAAGTGTTTTTCTTGATCATGGAAGACATGCACATTGAAAGTCTTAAAAATTGATAAGAAAATGGCGAAACAATATAAAGTTCTAAATAAATGTTCTCTAACTATCAGAAATAATTCAATATAATTTTTCTAAACTGCACAATGGAATTTACTCCATTAATTGGAGGCAGGAAGGAAGATGAAAAGACAAATAACCATGACAAACAGAACTGCAAAATAAAGTTACAGAAATAAGTACAAATATAATCATGATACATTAAATGTACATGGTATAAATTTACTGTTCAAGACTCAGAGATTCTTAAACTGTACTTTTTAATGCCAAAATCCACTAATTTGTTATCTTTAAGAAAAAAATTAAAAACAAAGGATATAGTGCACACAAAAAAATAGAAACATATATATGAGGATAATATGTACTACAGATGTCTGAGATAGCAATTTTTATAACATATTAATATAATTTTAAGTAAAGTCAGAAAAATAGTAAAATAACATAGGTAATAGAACAATAGATCAAAAAAGAAACAATATTCATAAACATACATGCACCTAAGGAAATAGACACAGAATTAATAAAACAACAGTATAAGAATATCAGAGAGAAATAAATGTGGCAATAACTTATAGGGTGAGATTTTTACATGTTCCTCTAACAGATCAAGTAGATTTTTAAAATAAGTGAAAGTGTTTTAAAAAATTTCAAAAATATGATTAGTAGGCACTATCTAATAGATACATACAGACCACTGTACCCAACAAAGAATATATATTTTTAAAGGACACGTAAAACAGTGACAAATATTAACATGTAAGAGATTACAGAGTTCTATTAAATAATAAGAAGGGAAAGGGAATATAAAGTGTGGGAGTTGCAATTTCAAAAATAATAAAAAGTTTGGGGTTGCAATTTTTTAAAGAGCTTCAGTGAAGTCTTCATTTATAAACTGACATTTGAATAAAGACTTGAAGGAGAGGGAGTGACCCATGTGAATGTCTGGGGGAAGAATATTGCACGCAGAGATAACATACACTGCTTTATATTTAGCTGATATCTACAATTGTGCCTTATTGTATATGGGGTGAGAAAGTTGATATGGTTAGGCTTTGTGTCCTGACCCATATCTCATCTTGAATTGTAATCCCCATAATACCCATAGGTCAAGGGAGAGACAAATTGAAGGTAATTGAAAGTGGGGGCAGTTTCCTTCAAGCTGTTCTCATGATAGTGAGTTCTTCACGAGATCTGATGGTTTTATAAGGAGCTCTTTCCACTTTCCTCCACAGCTCTTTCCTGCCACCTGTGAGGAAGGTGCCTTGCTTCCCGTTCGCTTTCCACCACGATTTTAAGTTTCCTGAAACCTCCCCAGCCATGCTGAACTGTGAGTCAATTAAACCTCTTTCCTTTATAAATTACCCAGTCTCAGGCAGTTCTTTATAGCGGTATGAAAACGGACTAATACAGGAGTGAAATGGGAACCCACTCCCTGCCCTACAGGTGGGAGCCTGAACTGGTGTGGCCAATTTCGAGGGCAAATCTTGGTAGTACTAAGTGAAATTGCGTGTGTATGTGGCCAGGGATGTAGGAATCCTACTCTTGGGTATCTACTCCAGAGAAAGCCATGCACAAGTCTATCAAGGGATGTGCATGACAAATTTATTCATAAGATATGTATGGTAATAAGGAGGTAGATCAATCTAAATGTCTATTACCAAAAGGTTGGGTAAATTAAAAAGAAGAGGGTGATCAATACAAAGCAGAATTATAGATAGAAGACAAAAACTAAATGCACTTAGAGGAATAAAGTTAAATGTTAAAAACACAGTATTTATTGAATAAATTATGAAATAGGATAAGTAACAAATGTATAATTTTATTTGTGAAAATTAAAAATGTATATTTACATAAAACAACAAAATATGTGTTAAGCTTGACTGTATATCTAAGAAACATCAATATGCTAGTCTGGATATTTTGAGGAACAAAGGGGAAAAGAGGAGGGAGAGAAAATGAATAGAAGATAAAATGCAATGTAAAATAAAACAAGTATGAGGCCTTGAAAGAATCAAGATAATTACCATGAAATGGAGTAAGATTGACTCAATTATATGCTTCATCTAAGGTTGAAAAGAAAAACAAAAACAACACAAACAACAAAACAGTTTAATATAAAATTATGCAAGTAGTATATAAAGATGAAAAATAAAAACTTCAGACTGAAAACTAGAGACATATAGATCATATTTGTGTGTGTGTGTGTGTGTGAGTGTACACACGCACACTCACACACATTTCCAGTTGATGGGATATAGGTGTTTTATGCTGTTTTTAGAACTTTATTTATTTTGTATATTACCACACCGAAGTTCCTTTCTTATAATCAGAGACAAGGAAAAAAGAAAAGAAAAAGTGCCTAAAGGCATCTATATTTCATTTTGATATTTTCCTTTTTAATGTCATAACATATAAAAATGTAAAGTAAATTAAAAAGATATCAAGCAAAGAAAACAAATAGTCAAGAAAAGGCAAAGGCCTAACTTATGCATACCTCCTGATTATAAGACGAATACACAGGCAAGCTTGACTGCCTCTCAAAGCTAGTTTTTGCTGCATTTTTAACTGTTTCTGTAGCACATATCAAATTCAACATTTTACCCAAGATCATTAGTTGAAAGACTAAATATGGAGCCTTTGGTTCTCTCCTAAAAGGGTCTCATTACTATGACTAACGTTTAAAAAGAGTATCATTACTAAGCCTGCAAAAATGGTCATGCCAATAATGAGATGGAAAAATCCAGACATGTGGTGCTTTCTAAAGAAATAATAATTTTTTAAAAGGGTAATTCCCTGATGTCAAGGCTTGGCCATTTTTAACTTCCACAAGCTATTTAAAAGATCAGACTTTTGATGCTAAATCAAGAAATCCAGTTTAGACCGTTGCAATTTTGCTGCCTTGGGTCACTAAAACATAGGCCATAGCTATCCTGGAATTCCAAGAAATTCACAAGTATAGAGCAGTTGGTCCTAAGAGATGTTGGCAGACCTTTGTAAAATAAGGATGAAAGCAGCTTCATCCCAATACCTCTTACGGTATCCTTTGGTAGAGACAAAGTCCACCAGGACTATTCTGGGCTGAAAACTCAAAAAATTATTTCAAACTGATAGTATTTCTTTTTTCTTAATAATACACATATCACATTTTACGCTCCTTTATAAAGATTTACAATTTTCTCATCCTTCTGTAAAAATTTAATTCATCTTCTCCTCTTTCCCCTCCTTCCCGTCCTCCTCCTCCTCTTTTTTCACCTTGTTCTTCTTCCTTCTCTTCATCTCCCTCATCCTTCTCCTCCTTTTCCTGCCCCTCCTCCCTTTTCTTCATCTTATTTTTATGTCTTCTTACTTGTTTTTATTACTTTCTTCTTCATCAGAAAACTAGCTTCTAACTGACTCAAATACATTTCAGGAAGTAGTGCTGGTTTCAACAAAAGAGTTATTATGATGTCACCATTTTCATTATTTTAACAGATATATATTGAATATCAACCATGGCCAGTAACTAGGCATACCATTTTCATAGACATGGCTACATCCTCTGATGCATTCTGTCCCCAAGATCCTAATTTTATAAATGGAAAAACCAGTGTGCATTGTGTATTTCACATAGGGTAGATTCTATGTTAAATTCTTTACTTAAATCATTTTACAAAATATTAAGAATACCCTATGTATTATATCTAATTAGACCATGATACAGATGAAAGAATTGCACTTCAAGAATATACTACATTTCACAGGTCAGTGAAGAAAAAGATTAGAAAAAGATATATATATATCTCAACTGAATCCAGATTTGTCTCATGCCAAAACAAGTACTCTTTCTACTACTAATTTCATTGAACCCAAGAGATTGAAGGGAGATAATTTAAGTGGCAGAACTAGGTTTAAGACCCACTTATATCAGTATAATTGACTTTCTACTTTAATGCGTTGATACTTTTCTATAATCTTATTTCAGCTTAACTTGGAATTATATATTATTTTTGATATCCAGACTTTGAAATTTTTTCTATTTGTTTCTTCAGCTGGGCAATGTAAAAAAAAAAACAAATTATTGTCAACATTAATATGAACTCATTATAAAATGATGACTGGCAATTTTTGTCCCAGTGGCATATGGAGGACAAAAACTCAGTTCAATTCAAGAAACATTTATTGGTTGGGTACAGTGGTTCACACCTGTAATTCAAGCATTTTGGGAAGCCAGGGCAGAAGGATTGCTCGAGCCCAGAATTTCAAAATCAGCCTGGATAACTTGCCCAGACCCTGTGAGCTGTGTTCATATAACTGAACTCCAGCCTGGGTGACAGAGAGAGACCCTGTCTTAATAAAAGATTATGGAGCATCTATTATGTGAAAGGCACTGTGAGTCTTTCAGAATACAAAGAAAAAATGAAACTATCTCTGATCTCAAAAAAAAAAAAAAAAAAAAACAAAACACTGAAACAGATAATCACAATTAAATGTACCCATGCCAAGTTAAGGTTAAGCCCTGGGAGCTTTGCCAGCATAGCAGAGGGGATCCTAAATGTGCAAGGTGAGAGTGAAGAGATGGCAAGGGAGATTCTCTTGAGAAGACAGCTGATGATGAATGTCAATAACAAGAAAAAGTCAACTAGATGGAGAAAAGAACAGAAGGCTCTCAGAGGAAGTACTGTGAGCAGAGGCCTAGGGGCAAGAAACACGTGGAGAATTTAGAGGATGGTGATTAGATTAGTTCATCTTAAGCTTAAAGGTCTTGTTGAAGACTAGTGTGAAATGATAAGTGGAAGTTTTCCCTGAAAGTCCCTTTAAGTGAGACTGAGAGACCCGGGATGAATTATCTGGACTGAGGATGGGGTCGTTGTGAATTGGGATTGCTATTGGGAGCCATAGATCAGCAGTGTTCTCCTTCCTCTATTGTACTTAAGAGAAATCTGCATCCTAGAGAGAGAAAGTGAGTTTCTCCAACTCACATCTAGTCAATTGGCAGAGCCATTTATTCAGTCATTCAATAAACATAATGGTTATTGAGTGCTGACGATGATAAGGATACTGCAAGACCCACAGTGTTCTACCTTCATAGATTTACCTACCAGTGAGCATTTAAAAATAACTACCATGTATTGAGCTTTTACAATGTACCAGAAATAGTGATGAGCTGTTTAAGTAAATTATCGTAATTTTAATAGAATTAATTTTAATATAATTATCTTAATACATAATAGAATTTTTAATATAATTATCTTAATTTTAATATGAAAATTATCTCATATTACCTACTTCCCACTAGATTCTAAACTTGTAAGAATAGGCAACCTGTCTTATCTCGTTTCATTGATGTATTTTCAGAGCCTAGAACTGTTCCTGGCATGTAGTAAAAGCTCAATAAATATTTCCATTAAAGAGTCCTCTTTATTAATTGGCCACTTTTGTTAAACCCATTTTTTCATTAAGATTAAATAATCCTTCTGACTCTCAGGCCAGGGTTCTTGGCTCTGAGCAAATCTTTCCTCTCCTCAGTACCCATCCCATCTCTTTTCACTCTCTGGGAAGCCAGATAAACAAGTGCAAATATAATCTCATTTTCAAAGAGCTTGATCTTTCCTCCCAAGGCCCTGACATAATCCCCCACATGTGCAGGAAGGCAAATGTGTTTCCCAGAAGCCTCTTCTAAGCAGGAGGCAATAGTCCCATGGTATGGCTTGCAGGTGGTACCCATTCTAACATCAGGGACACAGAACTTGGAGGGAAGGTTTCAGCTTGGGACACGATGGTAGAGCCCTGTCGGGGAAGATTCCCAGGGAACTGTGGAAAAAACCCTACAGATGAATCTGAGGGTGGTTACAAGGGCCCACCTCCAGAGGCTGCGGACCTGATGTAGGGACTGAGATGTCATCAACCCTACCAGAGTGAATGCTGTGTGACTGTAACTTTGTGCACATGCTACTCTTTAAGCCCTCTATAAGATTCATCTGTGACCCATGGCTGCTTGCAGAATTCCAACCCACAATTGGTACCACTTGACCTCCCCAACTCCATCCCTCACTGCATCCTACATACACCTAGCCCACCCTGACAATCCTCTCCACCAATCCTTTGACTTTTCTTTGAATACTATGTTTAAAATACTAAACATACATTTGGAATCTAGGTAGTTATATGATCTCAAAGTTGGAAAGAAGCTAAAAGGTCGCTGAGCCGAAATATCCCATTTAGGGCAGAAAAAAGCCCTTCGAAGTGGATTAAATCCTGGATGGTTAAAATGATGTGAACAAAATCAATGTTTATTAAGGAAATGTTTAGTTCTTTTTTTTTTTTTTTTTTTTTTTTTTTTTCTGATACATGGAATAAGCACACCTCAGAGCCTAGATGGAAAAAGAGGGAATCTTTGGTAAACAAAGATTGACTGAAACAGCAAAGTTTTTTTTTATTTAACTGTGCATTAAACTGGTGGTTGAGTGAAAAATTTACAAAGCAATGCAGAAGACTTCATAAGTAAATGGAATACTTTATATAAATAAAATTATAATGTTCCTTGACCTCTTTCGACACACACACAAAAACCCACGGAAGTTCACTAAAGTGACTAAAATACACAGGACTAAAGACAATTAGAATTTATTGAATTATCAATCGAATACATTAGATTTTTAATTTTTGTCAAGCTGTTAGACGTAAAGTGGTCTGTCACTGTTGTTATGTTTATTTCTGTTTTGGATTGTTCATTTTTACTTTTCTCTTATTATTGGTGAGGTAAAGCATATTCTTATATTTTTTAGCCCGTTGTAAGCCATTATGTTTTCTCTCTGTCAATTGGCTATATATAATCTTGGCTTATTGAAATTTACATTTTTATTGATTTTAAGGTTCTTTATATATTATGGATACCAATCTCTTATCTATCTCTGAAACACTTTATAATAAAAGATTTTTAAAAGACTTACCTGTAACAAGTCCATTAAAGTATTTACTTTCCCCGAGACGTATTAGTTGTTACTATTTTTCGCGTCATTGAAGAAGATGATGAGCCATAAACAGCAAGTTCATTACATAGGTCACATCCCTGCAATCTAGATTCAGGAGTCTGCATACACCCACTTTTTTCACTGAAGGAAGAGCCCCAGTCGCTAGTTCGAGAGATCGCCTTCATCTTATCATCGTGTTTCTTTGAGGAGTATAGGTTGCTTGTGAATCCGCTAGCACTGAGCCTTTGGGAAAAGAAGTAGGAGAAATAAAACCAGAGATTAATTAAATTAAGCATATTTTTGTTTTTTGTCTGTTTTATTTTTGTGAAAGAAGTACAATCAATAAATATTGCTCAGTATGTATTTAAGGTGCACAATGTGATAATTTGATAAATGTGTGCATTGTGAAATAATTATCAACATCAAGCTAATTTATACATCTGTCACCTTCTTTCATGTGTGCATGTGGTGAGGACACATAAGATCTACTACCTTAGCACATTTCAAGTATACAATACACCCTTGTTAACTACAGTCATCAACATTATTATGCTATGTTTGAGATCCCCAGAAGTTATTCATCTTATAGCTGAAAGTGTGTACATTTGGAACATCTCCCTATTTCTCCCACCTCCTACTCTCTGGCAATCACCTGTCTACTCTGCTTCCGTGACTTTGACATTTTTACATTCCACATGTAAGTGAGACCATGCAGAATTTGTCCTTCCATATCTGGTTTATTTCACTTAGCCTAACATTCTTCACGTTCATCCCTGTTGTCACAAGGCAGGGTTTCCTTCTTTTTTCTGGCTGAATATACTTCATTGTGTATATATGCCACACTTCTTTTATCTATTCATCCATTAACAGACACTTTGGGTGTTTCCATATCTTGGCTATTGTGAATATTACTGCAATTAATGTGGGTGTGCAGATACTTCTTAGGCATCTTAATTGCATTTCCCTCGCAATGGAATTAATAGCCATAGTGGGATTTATGGAGCATTTTTTAGTGGTTCTACTATTCATTTTTTGAGAAACCTCCAAACTGTTCACCTTAATGGCCATGCCAATTACACTCTTACTAATAGTGTAAGGGTTCCCTTTTCTCCATAGCTCCATCAACACTTGCTATCTCTTGTCTTTTTGATAATAGCCATCCTAACAGGCATGAGGTAATATCCCAATGTGATTTTTATTTGCAGTTCCCTGATGATTAGTGCTGTTGGGCACTTTTTAACATACCCATTGTTCACTCATATGTCTGTTTGTGAGAAATATCTATGCAAATCTTTTGCCTATTTTTAGGCTTGTATGTTGTTATTTTGTTTTGTTTTCTTAGAGTTTTGCTAAGTTGTATGAATTTTTAATATATTTTTGACATTAATGCCTTATCAAATGTACAGTTCACAAATACTTTCTCCCATTCTGTGGGTTGTCTTTTCATTTTGTTGATTGTTTTCTTTGCTGTGCAGAAACGTTTTAGTTTAATATAGTCCCATTTGTTTGTTTTTGGTGTCTGTGATTTTTTGTTTTTGGTGTCTGTGATTTTTGTGTCATATTTTAAAAAGTCATTGTCAAGACCAAAGAGATTATTCCCTACGTCAAAGAGCTTTTCCCTTATGTCTTTGTGTACTCATTTTACAATTTCAGGTCTTACATTCTTTAATTCATTTCTAGCTAAGTTTTGCCTGTGATAGAAGAGTTCAGCTCTATTCTTTTACGTGTGGATATCCAGTTTCCCAACACCATTTATTTAAAGACTTTCATCACTGTGTATTCTTGGAGTTTTTGTCAAAGATATGACCTTATAGGCATGGGTTTGTTTCTGGGTCCTGCATTCTGTACCATTGGTTCACATGTCTATTGTTTTAATGCCAATGCCATATTTTTGAAATTACTATAGGTTTGTAATATAGTTTGAAATCACAACGTATGATTCCTCCGGCTTTGTTCTTGCTCAAGATTGTTTGGGCTATTCAGGGTCTTTAGTGGTTTCAGGTAAAGTTTAGGACTGTTTTATCTATTTTCATGAAAAAATACTATTGAAATTTTGATATGGATTGCATTGAATCTGTAGCTCGCTTTGGGTAGTACGGATATTTTAACAATATTACTTATTCCAGTCCATGCACATAAAACATCTTTCCATTTAGTTGTATCTTTTTCAACTTCTTTAATCAATATCTTACAGTTTTCACTGAACAGGTCTTTCATTTCCTTGGTTAAAATTTTTCTTAAGTATTTTATTTTATTTCTGATGTTATTGGTAAATGAGAATATTTTCTTAATTTTTTAAAATATAGTTTAATAGTATATATAAATGCAACTGATTTTTGTCAGCATCTCTCAATGAGGACACTGAAGAAGGGACAAAAGAACTAATATATAAGCAATAACTGCAATAGGAGCACAAATTTTCTAGACAAACTGAGATTTATAATTTGCAAAGCACTTCATATTATTAGATCTTATCTCATTAGATCTTCCTAGAAATAGCCTTAGTATTTTCTCTATTTCACTGAGAGAGAAATCAAGGTTTGAAGGAGTGTCTAACTAAGTTCATACAGCTAACAGTTAGCAAGGCAGGGGTTCAAAATTATTATCTTCTAGTCCTAGATCCTTTTGTCTGTTATTTGAGGGCAGATATATTTCGATGAATTGGCATATAAGCTGCCTGTGCTAGAGCTTCAGTTCACTAATGGAACCACAAAATATATTTTGTAGTGTAAATTGCTTGTCCTGTTAAAATTGCATTTACTTTCCCAATTTTTAAAAAGTGAAAGGATGAGCACAAAAGCCAGTAAATTAAAAAGTAAAATTCTCTGCAAGCTGACCTGACACACACGAGTCCAGATGTTCATCAACTACTATTAAAGGCCATTTACACAAGAATTTCCTTGCTCCACACAAGCAACCACATGAATTATCATTGCAATAATAATAATAAGAAGAAGAAGACTTGCTTTATTCATTCTTCACTAACCAGCCGTGGTACAGAAGCCAAATAGAACGTTTTACTTCCCTCAAATACACATTTTGACATATGCATTTTTATTTTCTTAAGAGTTGTCATTGTTGTGGCCGGGCACCGTGGCTCAAGCCTGTAATCCCAGCACTTTGGGAGGCCGAGACGGGTGGATCACGAGGTCAGGAGATCGAGACCATCTTGGCTAACACGGTGAAACCCCATCTCTACTAAAAACTACAAAAAACTAGCTGGGCGAGGTGGCGGCGCCTGTAGTCCCAGCTATTCGGGAGGCTGAGGCAGGTGAATGGCGCTAACCCGGGAGGCGGAGCTTGCAGTGAGCTGAGATCCGGCCACAGCACTCCAGCTTTGGTGACAGAGGGAGACTCCGTCTCAAAAAAAAAAAAAAAAAAAGAGTTGTCATTGTTATGTTCTCACAAACTGTCACCAAATGACTGGCTCTGTGAGGCTTTTATTGATCTTGGGGGTCCACTCATAATGCTGCCCTTCAGAACCTGAATAAACTCAGATGCTCAGCCGCAGTTTCCAGAATCCATTTCTCTCAAGTCCCATGGTCCCCTAGTAAATAGCTTTTTTTAAATGTCCCCTTTTCATTTTATTTTTGCTTATTGAAATGCCATTTGGTTCAAATAAAAACTTAAAGCCTTTTTCCAATACTGTCCCTTTTCTTTTGCATGTGCAAATGTCACTCTGTAACTCATTGCCATCAGCACACTATACCAGCTGCTTGGGAAAGCCTTACCTGCCCTATGAGCCTACAAGTTCCTTGAGGGAAGGGACTGATAGGTCAGAGACAGCCTTTTGTAAGTCTGGACTATGTTCATGTTAATGCTCTTGCTCTTTGTTAACGGCCAGATTCACAGATATGCTGCAGAGGATGTGCTGTGTTTTCCTGCACGTGGGGTGGGGGATGCAGCTTCCGTTGAGGCTCTGAGTAGCAAGCGATGATCATAAAGGCATTTTACCACACCCTTCTCATCACCTCAGCAATCGGAAACACTGATCCCAAAGGAAAGACAATCATAGAGTACTCAGGGTAAAGAGACAGAGTGCTCACTCATTCAACAAATATCTATTGGGCATCTTCCATGTACCAGACACTGTCTCAGGAGCTGGGGATGGGAGCCTGGAGGAGGGCCCGAGACTCATAGTGCTTATAATAAGAGGATAGGTATAGACAATACATCAAATAAATAAGTGAAATGAGTCACATGTTTAATGGGAGAAACTGTATGCAAAAAAAAAATCAAATAAGATGATGATAGTTAACATTAATTTGATTGCACATTTCAAAATTGCTAGAAGAGAATAAGTTGAATGTATCTAGCATAATGCAAAGCTAAATATTTAAGATGTTGGATATCCTAATTACCCTGATTAGGATTGTATGAAGGTATGAAATTATTACACGTACTCCCAAAATATGTACATCAAATATGTATCAATATAAATAAATAAATAATAAAGCAGGAAAATTAGACAAGGTTTCAGTGGGAATATTATATAAGGTGGTCAGAAGGGGCTTTCTTGAGAAGATGTCTTTGGAGCAATGACCTGAAGAGGTGACGAACTGATCCAGGCACATAATTATGGTACCTTACCTCTAGTCAGAGGAATAGTGAGTGCAGAGGCCCAAGGAAAGAGCAAGCGTAGCATGTTGGAAGAGGGACAAAGAGTCTAAGATAGTTGGTGTGGAGACAGAAAAGAAAAGGTTGTTGACATCATGGGGAGGCAGATTGCAGAGGCATTTGTAGGCCAGTTTAAGGACAGGCTTCCAGTCTGAACAAGTTGCAAAATTTAAGAGAGTTTTAAGCTAAGGAGAGCTGTTATCTGATTTATGTTTTAAAAAAGCTGCTTAGTCTTCTGCCTTGAAACTAGGGGAATGGGGCAGCAGCAAAGACATTATTAGTCAGGAGGCTCCTGCACTAATCTAGCAAAATACAATGGCATCTTGCTGTGGAAGGGGGATAAGTGGATGAATTCTGTATTCATTAATGGATTGGAGATGATGGGGGATGTTGAACAAAAGAAGTCAAAGGTTACTCTAGCAACTGCAGGTTAGAACAGGCACTTCATGAGGTAGGGAAAACTACTAGAGAGCAAGTTTGTTTATTTGCTGTTATGTGTGGAATATAAAAGGTTGGGTTCTAGTCATGTTAAGTTTGGGATGCTGATTAGACATACACAAAGAAATACTGATCAGGCAGTTCATTTAATAAACAAATCTGAAAGTCCAAGAATCATGTCTGGGCTAAAAAATAAAATGTTTTATATTTATCTGAAATAAGAATGCTTTTTCACCCAAAAATATTAACCCTAGATAAGAAAGTATCCAAAGACGAAGACCTGGGCATTTCAATATTAAGAATTCCAAAGGAGACTAAGGTGTGAGCAGAAAGAACAAGAAAAACAAGGAGAGTTTGATGTTCTAGAAATAAGCGAACATAATATTTTAAGGGAAAGCCGTTATAAGGCGACTATAGCTTCTCAAGAAAACATAGTTGGTTGCTTGGTCCTTTAAGGCTGCTGCATCTCAAAACAGCCTGACAAAGGTAGGATAGAAAAATGGAAAAAGAAATGTATCTATCAACGTCCTTCTCTGTTCCTGTTTTCCATTGGCAAAAGTCTTCCTGGTGGGTAGATTCCTGGTTTGACTCTACCAAGTATCATCCAGGTGAATGTGAAAAGGGTTTTACCACCCAGCCTGTGTATGCGGCCAGAGGCTCCATGGATCCCATCAAGGCTGGAGCTTCTGGGGCCCTAACTGCAGTGGGCCTGATGGAGGCCATTACCAAAACTAGTCCCTCACCCAGGAAAAGGTGAAAGCTGGGCTTTGTAACCATCAGGATAGTTTGAACCACCTGTGGTGCTATTCTGGCTAGCAAAGAAGGCAAGTGGATGAGCTTCAGGAAGCACTTAACACCAAGTAGACATGGAATGTGCTTAAACTTGGTCAGTTTCCTCTGTGAAGTGAGAAGTCATTTGTTGCATTGCTGTTTTCTTTCTCAATTCCACTAAAACAAACTCTTGTTTGTCTTTCTTGCTTAGTCATATATCATCTCTTTCATAAAGCCTTTCAAAACAATTTCAGCCTTTCTTCCTCTTTTCTGTTTCAGTGCCTGAACTGGTCAATCAAGGATTTTATTTTGAATTTAAAAATTCTGGGAATCCAGGTTTGATTCTACTACCTATCAGTCAAGTGAATCTGAGTAGACCATTCTTCCTTTCTTTACATCATGTCAATTTAGTACTTTGTGTAAGCTAGAGGAAATTATATTTGCTTGCAGTATCACCTAAGAAGATCATTAGGTTACCACATGTGATAATACTTTTATAAACCATAACATTGTGTACATCATCATCATCATCATCATAATTCTATCTTTGTTTCCTGTGATTGAGACCTTGAGGCCAAGAATGACGCATCTTCTTTTATCTGTCCCCCAAATTTCTAGTGCAATGATAAGCCACTCAATGACAACTATTGGCACAAACAAACTTGGAAAGGAAAAAAAATACAAATCCTTTGCTTCAAATTCTTTGTGGAACTCGGTTAGCCATAAATAAATAAATAAGCACATGTAAATAAATTACAAATCCAACTGTGTGCCTTGCCCTGAACTCTGTGTTTGACATTAAAAACCAAGCCTCCCTCTTTTAAAATTGAAATATGAAACATTATGTTTGATTATTTTTTCCCTTTTAGATACAGAGCTGTGGTTGCAGAAATAATTTAATATACTGCATTGCATTTCCCCCGCAAGGGTGCCAATTCTGATTACATGTTTCCAGATGCCCTTGTTTGTTGTTGTTCTTTCACTAGTACCTGGCCAAGGAGCTGAACGGCTTATCTCTGTAGGTAGCTCTGGCCAGCAACACTCAGTCAATAGGTGCTCTACATACAAAGAGCACCCGCAGGATCATTCACCCTGAGGTCAGCATTCTAGAGTCCTCTGGAGTCCCAAGCTCAGCACCTGTACTTTATGTTTAAGAGCCAAGAAATTGAGGAAGAAGTTGAACTGGCCAAGATAGTCCAGCAGGCAGCAAGCCTAAAACAGATTTAATAAAAGATCTCATTCCTTTCCACCATGTTTTTGTGAGATATTTCATGGGAATTGCCACTTGGGATGTGCATGCAGCCAGCCTGGAGCATGGCCAACCACAGGCTTAAGGCTTTCGAAGGCTAACTCCTGGTCTATAGGCAGAAAACCCCAAGGAGTGAAGACTGCTTCCAAAATTCTCCAGCCCATGAGCTTTTTGCAACAGTGTGAGAGTGGGCACTAGAAAGTATATTGTTTGAGTACAGAGATTTAAATTCTAATTGAAATGCAGCAATTTATTCACTATTACCTTGGACAAGTCCATTTTTCTCTGCAGGCCTCAGTATTCCCATCTCTAAAATGAGAGGCCTCGGGTATCTAAGGCATTTTTCTGTTACACTCTTTTGTAATATGCTCCGTGGAGGCAAACAGCTGTGTTATATGGCAAAAAACAGTGCTAAATTTTGAGCCACACATCCTGGGTTCCTATTGGCTGTAGTTTTTACTACCTTCTGGCTACATGATTTTACCCAAGTTTTCCCCTCCTTGAGATTCAGTTTCTCCAAATATAAAACAAAGAAGGAACTGAGCAACACGCCAAGCTCCATTTTGATATTCTGGCATCCTAGTTCACTGTACTCCTTTGTTTTGTATCGGACAGCAAGACTGTATCCTATACCCCATCAGCTGCCACATCTAGAGAAAAAGAAACCTGTGAAAACTTCCAAGGGGCAATCAGAGATGCTCTCTTTAAACCCTCTCACCTCAGAAAGGCTCGAAGTTTGAACTTCTCTCCCATAATCCCTTTGCTCAGGAGAAAAGATTAAGGCATAGTCCTAGCAATAAGGATGCAGGAAAATTAGCTGCCTTGAGGTGAATCAAAATCTTCACCTTCTACTTTTGGTTTTGCACTTACCTGTGTGTATTGGGGAGTGGTGGTAGGGTTAAGACTCAAAGTTTACTTTTTGAGTTTTCCAATTATTAACTGTTGTCAGCTTTACACATGCATTTAGTGTCCCAATTACATCTTGGGTTCCAGCCCAAACACAGTTGCTCTGGTTGCTCCCATTGCCTAGAAAACCTATCTGTCTTCTCTTGCCCATTGCTCTTCAATAGCAGATAATCATGATCATACTATTACTGCTAATAATAATAACAATAATAAAACAACTATCACTTACTAAGTCATCCTTATATGCATAATAGTACAGTGTGATTTGCATACATACCGCATCTCTCCTAAAGTTGGACTCCAGGTAAAGATTTTTTGGTATCTCTCACCTTGCTTAGGACAAGAAGAATGATAGGCACTCAAGAAATGATAGATTCAATTATCTAATTTAATCATCACATTGGATCAGAGGAAAATATGTCAAGAGATGCTCAGAATCTTCTCAAGGTCACACAGCTAATGTAAATGTCAGAGCTAAGATTCAAACAGAAGTCTGGATCTGTATGGCAACAAAGTACTTGCATAAACTTCAAGCTTTTTTTTTTAATCTCTCAGGGAAGAAGGCATCAGGTTGTAATGAGAGCTGAGCAAACTGGGAATAGCTAGTAAAAGCAACCTGGACATCGAAATTTCTACATGTGTATTTTGGTAGAGAAGTTGGAGGGAGCAGTGTACATGGTAGCAGAAGAATTGCTGGTCAGATACCCTTTTCTCTTCCACTTGAAAGGCCTCTCTCTTTTAAGTACATATTGATTAGAGTCCAAATATCTCAATTCTATTCTTAGCCCAGCACCTTAATTACAATGGATTCTCAGTTAAGCCTGATGGTTCAGTTCCCCACCATCCTCCAACCCAAACCCCTTTTAACACAGAGATCAGAATAATGCCTCAGAATGGCTTTCTTTTTTAAAGAAATGATGATCTATGAGAAAAATATATTAACAACATTATATTCATGGTAAATATTTTAACCTTAATGACCCAGAGTCATTTTTCTTGGCAGACAAAATTTCAATGCCTAACTTAAAAAATAGAGTTATATAATATTTATAGTTAATTAATAATATTGATAACAACAGCAACAACAACAATAATAATCAATTTTAAGCACTTGCTATGTAGTAGGCACTATGCTAAAATAATTATATGCATTATTTCATTAAATATAATCAACATCCTATAAAGTAATTACTATTATTATTTTTACTTTGTAAAACTTGGCCTTAGAGAAGTGAAGAAATTTACCCACAGCAGCTAGTGAGTGAAAGAATTTGCAGTCTTTCTGGCCCCAGAGTCTGAGTTCTTAATTATTAACATAAACTGATTCTCCTAGTGAGAAACAGGATGATACTTCAAGAGCTGTAAGATATAGATTTGGGACTCAGAGGGGTTAACTCCCAAAGGAAACAGACATAATATGAGTAGAATAAGAAAATGCACATGCGGGCCGGGCGCGGTGGCTCAAGCCTGTAATCCCAGCACTTTGGGAGGCCGAGACGGGCGGATCACGAGGTCAGGAGTTCGAGACTATCCTGGCTAACACGGTGAAACCCCGTCTCTACTAAAAAATACAAAAAAAGCTAGCTGGGCGAGGTGGCTGGCGCCTGTAGTCCCAGCTACTTGGGGAGGCTGAGGCAGGAGAATGGCGTATACCCGGGAGGCGGAGCTTGCAGTGAGCTGAGATCCGGCCACTGCACTCCAGCCTGGGCCACAGAGCCAGACTCCCTCTCAAAAAAAAAAAAAAAAAAAAGAAAAGAAAAGAAAAGAAAATGCACATGCGAGTGCCTTTGATTTTTTTAAAGGATTAGAAAAATTTAAGCAATTGCTCTGTATGTCATAGAATTTTACATCAGGGACAAGGAGACCTGCATGACCACCAGCAGCCGACCTTAATACCTCTTTCGCTTGAATATCACCTTATAGTTATCTGGCAAACTTATTCCACAGTACAGTTGCATAGTTTCTTGTGAAGTAGCTTAGTCAGACTTGGACACTGTAGTGCAGAATGCTTAAGTGTTTGGCTTCAGATCACAAAGTTAATACATGGAAGTGCCAGGTGTCAAATCTTTGTCATTCTGTTCCAGTTATAGGATTCTTTCTTACAGATAAAAAAGAGTTTGATGAATTTTAAGCATCTTGACAAAAAGTTCAGTTATTTGGTAGCATTGTCAAAATGGTTTTTAGAGACACTGGGGAAAAATCAGAGAGAGCAAAAATGTGTTTTGGATAATTCATCAGAAATATTATAACAAGATTTAGGTCTTTCAGAAGGAACTACATACTATTAAATGCACCAAATCATGACCAGCAAATATGCAGGTTTTCTGGCTTTCAAGGGCTGAAATCAGGTAGCTTCTCCTGAACATGGGGAAAAGGATCCAGAATTTTCCTTCTTCACAAATACTCAGGAATGAAATCACAGAAGATTTGGAGGTCAAGGACTTCAATTAAAATCTTGCACAGTTTTCTCTACAAGATTGTGAGATCTATCACTAGATCCTTTTGGGATATTAAGGCTGAGTTATGAGTATGAATTTAAGCAATGGGAACCACCCTGTGTGTGTATATCTATGAAAATGTTCAATCCAAATGGAATCCAGATCACAGGGGAGGAATATGTCTGAGAGGCAGCATTGTTACTTATACCACAAACCATTTTTTTCTTTCCATTTTATAAATTCCACTCCAGGATGAAACATTCAAGTTGTGGAAACATACAAGATCAGTTTCTCTTAGTGGCTATCATGGACATACTGAAGCAAGATGAAGACTGGCCTTGAGCTATCTTTCGGAAGCTCATTTGGGGTGTCAATTCCAGGCTTGTGTTTGAAACTTAGAATTTGGGGATGTCAGTTCCAGGCTTCTATGTAACTTAGATTTTTTTGTGTGTGTATGTTTTTTATTCTATCCTGGTGATGTTTTCCAGACTGAATGCACTATTGTGGTTTCTATAGAAAAAGAGGAAAACTGGAATAATAATACTCCATGGTGTTTGTAGTTTCCTGCTCCATGTGTGGAGTTAGAAAGTGAAGAGGAATGAAAGTTAACATAGTGTGGACTACTCCAGCAGAGCAGGGGCTTGGGGAAGGTCTTAGGAATGGCTTTGGGAGGGTAGGCCCTGAATTGTGTGTTGGTGAAGAGGTTAGGATAGTCAAAGTACCACACTTTGATTACTTTCTCTACTTATCTCAAGGTCTGACTCCCTGCTGTTCCCCAAATATGACAGGCATCCTCCTGCCTCAGGATCCTTGCACCAGCTGTGATCTCTACTCAGAATACTCTTCTTCAAAGCTGACTCCCATAACACCTACAATACTTGTTCAAATCCCATTTTTTTCAGTGAGGCTCACTCTGATCACCCTATTTCAAACTGCAACTTGCATCCTCCCTAAATCCTTGTTTTCCCCATACTTACTACTTTCTAACAAACTTGTGTATTTATTTAAATTTGTTTTTAGTTCCCTTTTAGAAGGTATGCTCTGAAAAAGAGAGGATTTCCATCTACTTTGTTCACTGATAAATCCCAAGCACACAGAATAGGGCTAGCATAGGATATAGGCACTCAGATATTTTTTAAATAAGTGATTAATATTTTTCATATTGTTTCCTTTAATTACCTTTTTATCACATTATGATGTAAAGCCTGTCCATATACTTCCTTTTAAAGTTATTTCTTTCTGCTGGGTGTGATGGTTCATGTCTATAATCCTAGCAATTTGGGAGGCTGAGGTGGGCCTATTACTTGGAGATCAGGAGTTCAAGACCAGCCTGCCAACATAGCAAAACCCTGTCTCTACAGAAAAATACAAAAAAAGTAGCCAGGCCTGGTGGCACACGCCTGTAATTCCAGCTATTCTGGTGGCTGAGATAGGAGAATTACTTGAACCCGGAAGGCGGAGGTTGCAGTGAGACAAGATCATGCCACTGCACTTCAGCCTGGACTACAGAGTGAGACCCTGTCTCAAAATAAAATAAAATAAAATAAAGTTATTTTTTTCAAAAGATACCAATATAGTAAACATGCTCAAGGGATACAACTGTACCTACATCCAAGTCATTTTAGTTTTACAAATACATAGTTAGTCAAATCAAAAAAGGCATGTCTGACAGATGAATGAATGTTAAGTCAATGCTAAATAACCTTTAAGGGGAAAGGGTGAGGAGGCAGAGGTGCTTGTATGTATCATCTTCCAGGAGCCAGGCATTGGCAAACACCACTATTACAAATAAAAGCCTGAGATTCTGAAAACTTAAGTGACTTATGGAGGTTACACAGCTAATAAAAAGAAGCGGTATGATTTAGATTCATTATTCCTGACTCCAAATCCTATGATTTACTGCAACATAGTGTACTATCTTCAAACTGTAAATTCTTCAGAAATGGTTATTGTAGACAATTTACATGTTGGATGCAGTGATGTGCCATGCAGATACCTCCATGCAGATACCTGGGAAAAGGGAGTTCTTTTCCCAGATATTGGGATTGCTGTTCACTCTCAGCTCTCCAGCTACCAACTGCCCTCTACTGCAGGGAGCCTCCTCACCCTAGGTCACACCCCTTCCCAGGGCCAGCCCATATCCAGAATTCTTCAATGTGGGGTACAAAAACATGGCCCTCTTGCCTCATGTGGAACAACTCTGAAGGCCATCCCAGCTCCAGTGCTTCTGGTGGGACTCATGGAAGCCTCTGTTGTGACTTCATGAGACCCAGCTCCTCCCTTTGCCCAGCCCTAGTGCCTTCACACTCCCAAAGGTGTATCTCCCAAAAGCACCCCTTGATGAACTTCTGACATACAAATCTCAGCCTTGGAGTCTGTTTACAGGGAGCCTGATCAATGTCAATATATTAGGTGGTATTGTTGAGTTCAGAGATTAGTGAACTCAACAATACCAGTAGCATATTCCTTAGATAAGGTCCCAGACCGTGTGCAGTGTTGGGAACTCCTAGTGTCACAAAATTTGAGGCACTCTCTCCTAACTTCCAGAAGCACTTTGGCAAAAACAACTATGATACACAATTTCACCCTTTTGAGATCACCTGTTAATTTGACTACCTTGGTAGTACATCACCAATTTGACAGTTGTCTTTGTCCATGCTCACATTGTGATAAAGAAATACCTGAGACTAGGTAATTTATAAAGCAAAGAGGTTTAATTGGCTCATGATTCTGCAGGCTGTACAGGAAGCTTAGCAGCTTCTGCTTTAGGGGAGGCCTCAGGAAGCTTCCAATCATGGCAGCAGGCAAAGAGGGAGCAGGCATCTTACACAGCAGAAGCAGGAGCATGAAAGCGAAGGGAGAGATGCACACTTTTAAATAACCAGAACTCACGAGAACTCACTCATTACCATGAGAACGGCACCAAGGGAATGGTGCTAACCCATTCATAAGAAATCTGCTCCCAAGATCCAATCACCTCCCATCAGGTCCCACCTCCAACATTGGGGATTACAATTCAACGGGAGACTTGGTAGGGGGCAGGAGGGGAGGTGGACACAGATCCAAACCACATCAGCAGTCATCACAGCCAGCAGATAACTTACTCTGACAGCTCCTACATTCAATAAATAAGACCATCTGTGAGCTAGGAATTATGCTGCATTACAAGAAAGTCAAAGGTGCATAAATCTAGTTCTATCCTCAAGTAGCTCTTAGTTTAGAAAATAATTCTCTAACTTTTGTTCACCAGAGCCACCCAACAAGCTTGTTAAAAATTCTCATGCTTTGTCTTGGAATCAAAACTAATAATGATTTCTGCAGGGTTCTAATATTAATATTGTGACACAAGTGATTCATGAACCACTTGTGGAGAAATTCAAATCCCAAAGATGACATAAAACATACATTGCTAGTTCTAACCATACTAAACACCAGATACTGTGCTGGAATCTGTGAAGAATTTTAAAGAGCACATGGAATGTAGTCCATATCCATGGACTATAGTCCAAAGTACATAAAGACATATAATCTACTAGGAGTGATAATATTCCAATAAATCTATATATGTTTAATTTTAAAAATTACATATTAGGTAACATGCTAGCCTCCAAGGCAGCACCAAGGTGAAAATACATGGTTCTCCTCCTCAAAAAGTTTCATTAGCGCTAGATAAGAGTAATTAATTTCTGCCTTCACTCATTTATCTATTTGTTGCATCAATTAATTCATTTCTTTACGCATTCAATAAATATTTACAAAATAGCTGCTAAGTGAAATGTGCTATCATCATGGCAGGAAAATACGTGGTGAGCACCTACAGAAAAGTACCAATATCACCAATATCATACTATGGGAGGGTTAACACCTTAGCTTGCATACATTTTCAATACCTAAGTCTTGGATAATTCAAATGCTGCCTATGGCAATGAAATGCAGTCATCTTAAGGTAGTAATCACTGTTAATATATGTGCAATTGGATAACCCTAATTCACTTTAGCTTAAAAAATCTGTGGGCGGGAATTGGTGGTAAGAGTTTTCTTTGGTTTGGCTGATTCAAATGAACCATTTTTGAATTTGGAGAATTTCGTAATCACTAGCCTGACTGGCCCACACTAGCAGTTTTCTGGATTTCTAGGAAAATCTCTGGTATGCGTCATAGTGAAGAAGTATTCCAACAAAGAAATGGGATAAATGAAGAATCATAATCATTTAGAAAGAATTCACTGAGAAATAGAGATCTGCGTGGTGTAACTGAGAATTGCACAATGCGGTTGCAGGGCACGCGGGATGCATGACAGGTGGGGCTGCCTGCTCTTCCCCCTCGCGCTCCTGAGGCATCAGGGTGAATCAATCTGAGATCTCATTTCTATAGAGCACAGTTGGATCACAAACTGAAAACATACCACAGACATCCACTACCAGTTAATTAGAATTGGCATAAAATATGTTATCTAGTTTCCATTCCCACTGCTGCTTTTTGGATTTAAGAGTGTGGAGACTGGCCGGGCCTGGTGGCTCACATCTGTACTCCCAGCACTTTGGGAGGCCGAGGTGGGTGGATCACTTGAGGTCAGGAATTCAAGACCAGCCTGACCACAGTGGTGAAACCCCGTCTCCACTAAACACAAAGAGTTAGCCGGGCCTGGTGGTGAGCACCTGTATTCCCAGCTACTTGGGAGGCTGAGGCAGGAGAATCACTTGAACCCGGGAGACAGAGGTTCCAGTGAGCTGAGATCGTGCTATTTCACTCCAGCCTAGGCAACAAGAGTAAAATTATGTCTTTAAAAAAAAAATGTGTAGAGATTTTGAATTTAGGTCGAGTTCTACGAACTGGATATTTCCAGATATTTTCAACTGACTTAGTTTCTCTTGATATCAGCTCATTAGTATTTCTGGTAGATCACCTATCTAACTAATGCCTCTCTTTGTTTATGAAGATTGGGGCAGAAAATAGGTGACTCAGCAGCGAGAAAAGAAAGCGGGCAAAGGCCAACCTGCTCATGAATAACAGGGCTTTGTTTGACATGGTCCCTGACTTCCTCACTTCTGTGCCTTCTCTCCACTGGATGCACCTGCCCACCTGCAATCTACCTTTTGGACATTTTGAACTCCTATCATTCTCCTGAACTTCTATTATTTTCCTTTCACTTTATCACTTATATGCTATAATAAATGCTGTTTTCTTTGTCTGAATAAACACCTCTTTCTTCACCCCTTGCCAAATTCAGGACTACTTATCGCTTGACTACACAATGTATTGAAATTCGTTCTTTAGCTTTCATGACCTGTCCTCTGATATTCTCATTAACGGCATCTGTCTGGGTCATACCACACATACCACATCCTTCCACCACTCCCTGTAGTACCCTTATCTCAGCAAGAGCCTTTGACTGTATCTCTTTTGTAATACACATTTTATGTAACAAAATTACATGTTAGATTTTATAAAGCAGAGAATAATTTAAAAGAAACTCATAAAAAACAGTGAAGGTTTGGTTATACATTTATCCCATTACCATTTACTAAGTCACTTCTCTATGCCATGAAATGGAAAAATTAAGAAGAAAATAGCACTGCCTCTCCCGTCAAAGTGTTCACAGCCTAGTAATAGAGACAGACTCAAAATATTTGACTTTAAAATAATGAGAAATTGGGTACTAATCATTTGTTCATATTAATGGAGTACCTGCAGACTTCATCTTTTCAGGCTGCTATAACAAAATATTTAATAGCTTAAACTGGATAATCAATAATCGACAGATTTTGTTGCTTGTATTTCTGGAGGCTGGGAAGTCCAAGGTCAAGGCACTAACAGATTCAGTGTCTGGTGAGGGCCTGTTCCTCAGATGGCACTTTCTGATCCTTACATGGTAGAAGGGGCAAGACACCTTTCTGCAACCTTTTTTATAAGGGCACTAATCCCATTCATGGGGGCAGAGCCCTAAGGACTTAATAACTTCCCAAAAGGCCTCCCCTCTTAATGTTATTATATCATGTTGGGTACTAGGTTCCAACATACGAATTTTGCAGTGTGAGGGAGGGGAGCACAAACATTCAGACCATAGCAACTACTATTTGCCAGGCACTGTTCTAGGCAGTGGGGTGTACAGGTAAACAAAGCCAAGCCTCACACTCAGTGAGCTTCTATTACAGAGCTTTTAGTGGGAAATCTGAAAAGCTATGAAGTTTACAGGAGGAAAAGCCTTATTCTGCCTAGGGTGGGAGTTTAGATCTGGCTTTTATGAGGAGATGACATGTTCACTGGGCCCAGTGGAGCAAATGCAGTACTAAGTTTTAAGGGTGAAGGAATGCTCACTTAACTATGGAGCATCTAATGCATGATGAATGTGGTTGTAGGAGCAGAGTTCCTGGCATGAAGTAGGTACTTGATAAATGTATCATATTTGGATAAATAACCCAAATCCAAAAATGAGTACTCATTTGAGAGTCCCTTCCCTCAAGGATCATGCAGTCCAGTGGAGAAGTTCATTCACTCTCATTCACTCATAACAATATGACACATGAAAGGAGAAGCCAAGAGTGGACAGAATGGAAACTCTAAAACATACATTCCTCTCCTATCACCATCCTCCCAAACATCCGCTAGTCCCTGGGTTTCCTCCTCTGAAAACTTATATTCTTCTTGGGAGTTCTGAGTTCTCTGGTGTATCTGTTTCTTTTGCTGGGTGCTTCACCTTGGCTTCCTCCCAAATGCCTCCAGCAAATGTTTATTTTTATAAATGTTGTATACACAGGGCAGAAGATAGAGAAAGGGGTGAGCCAGAGTCATTTACGAAAGCACTTTGGCGCTCTGCTCTGGAAATCATTTCCGCAGGAGGCTACCCTGGACAGAGTGCACTTACTCTCAGACCTCCCATCCCCACTTCCAAGCAGAAGTCAATGCAATTTTTATTTACAGTCAGAAGCTCCATGAAATTCTGAGCCAAAAGGCTTCTTTCCTGAAAAGCTGGTAGTAGCCTCCAACATTCAGCTATCACCTTTAACAGGAACTCTATGCTGTTTGCACCGAACAAATAACCAGGTACCTGGGTCAGAAGCAGAATTAAGGACCTAATTTGTCTCCATCCATGGACATTTAATCGACACCTACTTGTGCAAATCCTATCACAGCCACTGAGAACACAAGACATAGGATCCTAAAAGAGCAGGAAGAGGCTGTCTTTTATTGATGACATATCATATATTGTGATGATTTACATACATAAAAAAGATACTATCATCCCACTTTACAGATTGGGGAAAGGAGGAAAGAAGGAAGGGAAGGGAAGGGAAGGGAAGGGAAGGGAAGGGAAGGGAAGGGAAGGG
>NC_045447.1:23068551-23131353 GCF_002776525.5 Piliocolobus tephrosceles | reverse complement strand
GGGGAGGGAAGGGAAGGGGAGGGAAGGGAAGGGAAGGGAGGGGGGAGAGGAGGGGAAAGAAGGGAAGGGGAGGGGAGGGAAGGGAAGGGGAGGGGAAGGGAGGGGAGGGAAGGGAAGGGGAGGGGAGGGAAGGGAAGGGGAGGGAAGGGAAGGGAAGGGAGGGGGGAGAGGAGGGGAAAGAAGGGAAGGGGAGGGGAGGGAAGGGAAGGGGAGGGGAAGGGAGGGGAGGGAAGGAAAGGGGAGGGGAGGGAGGGAAGGGAAGGGGAGGGGAGGGGAAGGAAGGGAACGGGAGGGGAGGGGAGGGAAGGGGAGGGAAGGGAAGGGAAGGGAAAGGAGTAGGGGAGGGAGAAATGGAAGGAGGGAGGGAGGAACAGAGGGAGGGAGGATTTGAAGTTCTGTAACTTGTATAAAACCCACAGCTCATGAATAAGCTTTCTACTCATTTTCTCTTCATCACTCTTAGATCACACTTTCATTTTCACCTCTCCACCAAAATTGTTGTTATCAAGGTTATTATATATAAACCTAATTATTATAATAATGATTGACACCCACATTGCTAAACACAAAAGTCAAACATCAATTCTCATCTTGGTTCACTGATTAGCAACATATAATACAGTTGACTGCCTCCTTGTCCTTGAAACGCTTTGTTCACTTGGCATCTGAGACATCTTACATGATCTCTTGGTTTTCCTGGTGCTTCACTACCAGCACTTTCTCACTTCCTTTAGCTGGCTTCTGCTTGTCAACATCATCTTCTGCTATTGAAGTATCTCAGAACTCAGCCCTTGGACACATTGTTTGCTTTATATACATTCACTTTCTTGGTGACCTCTTTCCGTTTCATGCTTCAAATCCCACGCACATACCAATAGCTCTAATTTCCTCTATTCTGTACCACTTCTCTAAACTTCAGCTTGATATATACAACAGCGTACTTGCTATCTCTCCTTGGGTGTCTCAAACTTATCAGTTCCAAAATTAAATTCCCATTTTTCTCTACCAAACCTACTCCTCTGATAGACTCCCCAGTCTCAGTTCATGGCAACTTCATCTTTCCTGTTGCTCAGAACAAAAAGCCTCTTTTGGTTACACTCCACACCCAATCTGATGGCAAACTGGTTTGTGTTACCCCCAAAATACATCCTGGATCCAGCAATTTCTCACCATCTGCCCTGTGACCAGCCTGCTGCAACTCTCAGTCTTCTCTTATCCAGATTACTTCTTGGAGGCTCTTCCTTTGTATTTGCCCCATACAGCCTGGTCTTAACTCAGTCACCAGTGTGATCCTAATAAACCTGTTAGACTTGTGGTTCCTGAACTCACAGCTCTCCAAAGGTCTCTCGTTTTATTCAGAGTAAAATCCAAAGACCTTAAAACAAATGCAAGGACCATACTCCCTGTTCCCTCCCTGAACTCATCATTTATACCCCACCCCCATCCCAGCCACTCTGCTCTGGCCACACTAGCCTGCCTGCTGTCCCCTCTCTCTGAAATTCTGTCCCCCAGAAACCTACACAGCTGATTTTCACATCTCCTTCAGGTCTTCACTCCGATGAGACTTTCTCAGCAAAGACATACCTGACCACTTTTCTTAAAATTAAAATCCTATCCCAACATTTATTTTGTTTCCCTCTCTTGTTCTATTTTTCTCCATAGAAATACCTCCATCATGTATTCTATATATCTTATTTGTTTTGTATATTTTATCTCATTTCCTACACTAGAAAGTAAGCTCCTAAGGGCAATACTGGTTCTCTCCACTGATATATATGTAACTAATCTAATAATACATAAATAATAAATATTAATTGACAGTGAATAATTGTGAGACATATATCTCACAGCACTTTAGAGAAGCATATGTCATGTATGGGAACTTCAACTGACATTTATTAAGTAAATAAATCCAAACAAGAAAGAAAAAGAGAGGCATCACTGAGGCTTTTCATAAGCAAGGAAGACTGTGGAGAAGAAAATAAAAATAATTTTTGAGTACTTACTGTGTGCCAGATACTATGCTAAGTGCCTTACAGTTATTATCTCATTAAACTCTCTTAATGACTCTGTGAAATAAGTTCATAAAATCACTGTGTCCATTTTACAGATTAGAAAACTGTTGTGTCAAAAGGCTAACCCACTTTCTCAAAATCTTTGCAACAATTTGTATAAGATGCCAGGAGCCAGACCTTTAACTCTCTGGTTGCCAACCATGGGGTACCATTTTAGAAATCTCTCTTAGAGATGAAACTATCCTACTTGAATTAAAGAGAGAAAAAAAATCAAAAAGAGTTACATTTGAAAAGAGCAACTAAATGTTTATTAATTTATTTCTTTATTTATTCAATAACTGTTATTATTAGCTCCTTAAAGCAATTCCATTATACTGTGTGCTGTACTCATTGGATGGAAAAATGAATGAAACATTTCCTGCTCTCAGTGAGCTTACAATCTAGCACAGCCTAGTTAGTGTAAAATTATTAGTATTTTATTTATTTATTATTATTATTATTATTTTTCTGAAACAGTTTCGCTCTTGTTGCCCAGGCTGGAGTGCAATGGCACGATCTCAGCTCATGGCAACCTCCGACTCCCAGGTTCAAGCGATTCTCCCGCCTCAGCCTCCCAAGTAGCTGGGATTACAGGCATGTGCCACCACACCCCGCTAATTTTGTATTTTTAGTCGAGATGGGGTTTCTCCCTGTCGGTCAGGCTAGTCTCAAACTCCTGACCTCAGGTAATCTGCCCACCTCGGCCTCCCATAGTGCTGGGATTATAGGCGTGAGCCACCGCGCCCAGCCAGTTATCAGTATTTTAACAGCTTTGTGCTTTAAGAGCACAGAGGAGGGAGCAATTGATTTCCTTAGGGATGTAGTTATACAAGAAATATCTCAAAGACAGATGGCATGTAAACATAAGCCTGCAGAATGGATTACACCATTGCTAAATGCAGAAAGTGGTTTTCAGGCAGAGGCTGTAGCAAGAGTATGGGATCTGCTCAAGGAAAAGAGCTTAGCAGGTAAAAATAAGGAGATGAACATGCCTTAAGGGTGGTAGGAAGCCATTGCCACGTTTAATCTGGGTTGTGGGCTGGTCAGATCTGTGCTTCATTGAGGTCACTCTGACAGTCATCAGGGAAGATGGATAGCAAGGGATAAAAAGGGAGACAGGATGCTGGGTTAGGGCCTTGTGACATCTGGGAGAAAATGGTGAAACCACAGTTGATATGATTAGGCTTTATGTCCCCACTCAAATCTCATCTTGAATTGTAGTCCCCGTAATCCCCACATGTCAAGGGAGAGACCAGGTGGAGGTAACTGAATTATAAGGGCAGTTTTCTCCATGCTGTTTTCATGATAATGAGTGAGTTATCATGAGATCTGATGGTTTTATAAGTGTTTGATAGTTCTTCCTGCATTCATTCTCCTTCCTGCCACCTTGTGAGGAAGGTGCCCTGCTTTCCCTTTGCCTTCCGCCATGACTGTAAGTTTCCTGAGGCCTCCTCAGCCATGCAGAACTGTGAGTCAATTCAACCTCTTTCCTTTGTAAATTACCCAGTCTCGGGCAGTTCTTTACAGCAGTGTGAAAACGGACTAATACAAGTGCTAAGTCAGGAGAAGTGAGAATGATGACTCAGGTATCCATACTTAGAGAATTAATCAGTTATTCTCAAATGTGGATGTCCATTGAATGACCCAGAGAGTTTTAACAACTCTGGAACCCCGCACACAGCCCAAACCAATTACATCAGAAATTTTGGGCTTGGGGGCAGAGTATCAATAGCTTGTAAGGCTCCACAGGTAATTCGAATGTGTAGCTAAGCTTGAGAATTACTGGTTTATGAATTACTGGGTCTGGATGACTAGTTGCATATGACTGGGAAGAAAGAAGGAGGACATAAAGAGAGATTTTCTAGCTCACATGACCTGGGGAAACGCTATTGGTTTAAGGTCTTGTCTCCTGAATCAGAGTGGCTACAACAGGGGCTTGATGGTAGCTTTGGGCAAATGACATACTTCTAGCCTAGAAATAATGGTAAACTCACCTTATGGAATTACTGTGAGGATTAAATGAGATAATACATATAAAACACATAGCATAGTGCCAGAAACATGAGTGCTCAAAATTTTTATTGTATAAACTATTTAATTATGGTAGGCAAGAACAAGTCTATGGGAAAAAGAAAGATGAGTGATATCTAGTAGTTGTTTGGAAATAATACTTAGTGTTCAAACGGGAGTTCAATGCTATAGGTACAAAAATGGTGTAGTTCAGTGGTATTGTTTAAATCATATAAATATATCATTCAGGGAAAGGGTATAGTGAGATGAGAAGGTGAAAGACTAGTATATCAGTGAGTTCTAATTGTTCTAAGCCTCAGGTGTCTTTGCTGTAGAGTGAAGATAATAGTATCATGTTTTACAGCATTTGTGTGGTAATTAAATGACATGATGCAGGCAAAAAACATTAAAAATATGAGGCATCTAGAGTGCAAGAAGCCAGATGAGAAGAAAGGGAAATAATTTTCAGAAAAATAGTTGTCAAGGAATAAGAGTTTGAGACTTGGAGGAACAATCTTTCATGTTAAATATACAAAATAAATAATTTTGGGACTTGGTGTTCCCTTTGGTATAATGAACCCTTGAATTAAAGGGTATTTAGATAAGTATTAATTTATAGTCCAACTTTAAATATGAGCTTCCTAGCACAGAAAACAAAGAGGGAAATGCAATTAGTCACATGATTGAAATACTGCTTCCCAAGAAAGAGCAGTTATTTGCCTGTTTTGAAGCTGGAAATCAGTTTTGTTCATAGGTCCTAATTGGAGGAAAAATGTGTAATATAATGGCGCACAACACCCTCTTCAATATCTCTAAAAAGCTTTTAAAAATGAGCTTTATGAGGCTGCTTCTCATAAAGTCTCTCTGTTTAGTGCTACCCCATAAATGCATATTTACTAGGGACCAAATGATAATATTGTTTAATAATACCATAATAATGAAATAAGCTACCATTTAGCGAGCATTTATTATGTGTCAAACACTGTGCAACGTATCTTATTTACATTGTACTTATGCATCACCAGAAGAAGAGAGAGGGCAAGTGTTATACATGTTTTCCATATGGAAAATCTGAGGTTCCACGAGACTAAATGACTGCTCAAGCTTAAACCACCAGTAAGTAGTATGGCCAAGATTTAAAACCAAGTCTACTCACCTTCAAGACCTTTGCTTTTGATACTGCTCTGCTCTAGCATTTAACCTACTGTTTTCTAAACATGGTTTGTTTGTTTGTCTGTTTGTTTGTTTGTTTTGAGGCGGAGTCTCACCCTGTCACTCAGGCTGGAGTGCAGTGGTGTGAACTTGGCTCACTGCAACCTCTGCCTCCTGGGTTCAAGCAATTCTCCTGCCTCAGCCTCCCAAGTAGCTGGGATTACAGGCACGTGCCACCATGCCTGGCTAATTTTTTTGTATCTTTTGTAGAGACGGGGTTTCACCATGTTTGTCAGGCTGGTCTCCTCCTGGACCTCCTGACTTTGAGATCCACCCGCCTCGGCCTCCCAAAATTCTGGGATTACAAGCTAGAGCCACCATGCCTAGCCTTGCAAATATTGTTTTCAAGGTTAATGAGGTTAATGAGAGTGGTTAAGGCAGAAATCTACTGATTTTATGGATAAGGAAAAAGAGGTTCTGAGAGGTCGGAAGCTCTAGGATCCCATGAGTTTTTTGACAGCAGGTACCATATGCTGAGCCCCTTCCAGATGCCATTTTATTACATTCTGCCCTGTCAAATAGAATGTTGGTTGATATGAACACAGAACATAGGTTCTTATGTTCCATCCTGCTTACAGACAGAGGATATTTTCAGAAAAGTATGGAAAATGTCAAACAGATGATTTAGTAGTAAGTCCTGACCCCTACGTTATCAAAAAAAAAAAAAAAAAAAAAAAAAAAAAAAAAATGATTTTTTAGAAATTTCTCCCCCCTACGTTAAAAAAAAAAAAAAAAAAAAAAAAAAAAAAAAGAAGATGTTACTTTCTAGTTTTCTTTCTGTACAAAGTACTAGTTTTACTTTTATTATCATTATTATTATTATTATTATTTGAGACAGAGTCTCACTCTGTTGCCAGGCTGGAGTGCAGTGGCATAATCTCGGCTCACTGCAACCTCTGCCTCCCGAGTTCAGGTGATTCTCCTGCCTCAGCTTCCCCAGAAGCTGCTACTACAGGCATATGCCACCACGCCCAGCTAATTTTTGTATTTTTAGTAGAGATGGGGTTTTACCATGTTGGCCAGGTTGGTCTTGATCTCTTGACTTTGTGATCTGCCTGCCTCGGCCTCCCAAAGTGCTGGGATTACAGGTGTGAGCCACCGTGCCCAGCCCAGTGTTACTTTTAAGATGAGTCAATGGCCAATGAGAGAAGACTGAGTGGAGGAGTCTTCACCCAGCCCATCCGGTTCAGCAACACACAATAAAGTCACTTTCTCTCCAGGGGAGCAACACCAGCCATTGCTGTCTTGAATCATTTTCCCTTACCTCTCACAATTTACACTCTCTGTCTCTCTTCAGCTACAAAGAAAATTCCCCCCTGCACTTCAAACAGCAGAGCTCTGCCAAATGTTCTGCCCTCATCAGTCTTCATTTAAATGCCAGCAACATGACCCTATGAATAAAGGTGGTGAGTTAATAAATCAGCATCCTTTTAAAGAATTTTCTTTTAGTTGACACAGGGAATTGGAATGACCACCTTAGAGGAAGAGGAAGTGATGAAATATAGCAGATTTTTAGACCTGAGGACAGCCCAGCTTCAAATCAGGGCCCTGCTCTTTACCAGCCCTATGACCTAGAGCAAGTCCCTTACTGGATAAGTCTTGGGTTTTTGTTTTTGTTTTCTTCTTTGTATTAAGGGAAAATTAATTGCACTGTTTCCTATAGTAATTGAGAGTACTGTTGCCAGCAGGGGTGGGGGGCTGTGTTTTCATGTGGAAGATGCCTATGATCAAACACTTCTAGATCCTCTCCACCTCTCACACAACTTGTTGGAACAAGGAGCTGTATTCATAGCTCAGCACCATCCCTTTCCTCCTTGGAATCTTTCTGTCTTCACAGAACCTTTGCCTGGGTGTGCCCTCTGCCATGCAATGAACCGGGCAGTAAAGGCCCTGGCCATGCCAGAGACCTGCGGATGTCCATGATTGCTGTGAGCAAGTGGGCATGTCTAATTCCAGAAGAAGTCCACTGCACATTTCATACAGCTCTTTCAGTAATAAAGCCAACATTTGGCTTCCTATCCACTCAACTCATTTGTGTAACTTGGTTATACAAATTCAGGACTTGAGAAGCTCCCTAGAATCCCAACAAGTTTTAAATAAAATAGCGTAGATCAACTGATTAATACAATGCTCCTGGTGCTGTTTGGAGGCATACTTTCAGATTCTCTTCCTTCTAATGTAGATTTTGTGTGTCATTCTAATTGATACACCTGCTTCCCATTATTAACAGTTAATTTCTAATTATTAAGATTTTGTCTGGTACAAGGTTCTATATATCAGACTGTGTACAATGTAGAGGTAAAAAAATAAAAATTAAAAAAAAAACCAGAGTCAACCTCGCTTCCCCAGATTTATCAGGCTAGAGATGAGAAAAAGAAAAATGTATACATGTTTATACAAAGAGGTAGAAAAGAAATACAACACAAGAAAGAGTCAAGTGAACTGCTATGAAGGTTAGCACATAGAAGGTACAATTGTTTTTATTCAGTAAGGAAGCAATTTGTTTTTATTTTATTTTTTATCATGAAATTGATATGAATAAGCTCCAACCTTTTTTGGGGCCTCTGGTTCTGCATCTGGAAATAGAGGAGGGCTATTGAATGTCATGGTCTATTAAGATCTTCCCTGGGCTGACATGCTCTGCTCCATTCTCTTCTATATCTCAGGGTATTGTAAAGACAGAAATAAGAAATGCAGGTTTAAGGTTCCTTATTGGGAGTAGGAGGCAGGGTGAGAAAGATCCCAGGGCCCACCCTACCTCTGCAGAATTTCATTTTCTCCCAAGGCATCACCCAAAGAGATTCATGCACCTTCCTGAAGACATGCCACCACTCCCATCCTCCTTCTTACTGTCTGCACTTTGTCTTTAGCCAAAACTGAAACCAGTTTCAAAGGTAATAAGATGTGTCCCTGGTCTTAGTCCCCCTTAGGGTGAGGTTTGCAGTTCCACATGTTTTAGTGGGAGAAGGGGAAAACGATGGGATGAGGGGAGCAAAAACTGGATTCAAAAGAGAAGAACTATTTAGTTCAGTATCCTAAGAGTTCAACGCTGAGACTTCAGGGAATCCAGCCAACCTCTCTCCCCAGTAAATACAAAATAGAAATAAATGACCCTCACTCTCATTCCCACCCCTCATATCAGAGACCACATTAATGTAACAGAAAGAAAAAATACTATCATGACAATAACTATTCTTTACTGAATAGACTATATGTGCCAAGTACCAGGCTAAGTGCTTTATATATTGTTCTATTGAGTCCTTGTAATATTATGAGGTAGTTCTATTATTATCATAATTTTGTACATGAGGAAACTGAGGCACACAGTATCGTAGTAACTTGCCCAAGGTCACCAAGCTGGGATGGAATATTTGTCTGTCTCCAAAACCTCTACTATGGCATCCCTTCTACGAGATCCATGTATGACAGAACGATTTTTCTCCTGTTTCCTTGCCTGAACATTGGCTCTTTTCCTTTTCTGTCTGCCTTCTTATCACCATCATGCTGACATTGCTCTGGTCCAGGGCATCACCACTTTCATCCCACTTATGTTCGCCCCTTATCTCCACTTCCTTGACATCACCCTGGTTCAAGGCATTTTCACCTCTCATCTGAACTGGACACTCTGGGCCTGTCTCTTGCCAATTCATCTCCCATCATGTAGCATATGGTATCTTTCCCAAAACCAACATCAGCCACAGGTCTGACCCTTACTTTAACTCTTCAGTGGCTCTATTAGGCATGGCCTCTTTAACATGTAAAACAAAGCTTTCACATTCCAGTTTGTGTACCCCTTCAGCCTCACTTATTGCTAGTCTCTCTGTCTCTTTCTGTGTGTGTGTGTTTTACACTTTATTCTCCACTCACAATAAGCTTCTGCTGCCTCCATTAAGTGTCATAATTTTTTCTTGACTCTTTAATTGAGCATATGCTGGTCCTGATTCCACCCACCTCTGACAATTCTTTCTTATCCTTCAACTGTGAATTAGTATCCATGGAGGGTATCCCTGTGTGCTCCATATCCAGGTTAGATGCCCTTTCTATGTGCTTCCACTCATGCCACACAGACCTTTGTCATACCATCTCACACATCCCTTTGTGTGCTTCACTCAGTTGTCTGCTCCATTACAGGAAGGACTGTCTCTTTTTTTATCACTGTGCCCCGTGTCCCTGCCTTCATTACATTTGATGAATAAGTAAAGTAGTAAAGGAACAAATGAGAGAAATTTAAGTTGGAAATCATGTAAATTAAAACCCCATACCATTGTTTCCTTTGTGCTCCAAAGGTTCTTGACAATTCAAAATATAAAAGTGGCAAACACACAGAGGGGATTACAACTTGCGTTGAAGTCACTAACACTATTAGTGTTTCTCCTTATTAGACATTTGCTTCCCAAAGACAGCGAAGCTGGATGAATTAATGCTTCATCAATAGCCCCACAATAAAATACCATAAGTAGTTTAGATAACAGAAAAGAAGGCCTTTCGCCCTTGAATGCACTTTGATGTTCACTGAGGTGGTAAGAATCTCTCAAAAGCAAGGGGAAAAATAATCCTCAAAGTTTCTTATAACAAAGAGATTGAAATTTGCAAACTCTACCTCATTAAAAATACTGTACAGTTTCAAGTCCTCTGAAGACTCTCAATAAATATTAATTGAATCGAATGTGAATTGAATTAAGCAGAACACCTATGAATGACTCATTTTTTTCCTCAGAAAAATGTAAGGAGCTGTAACACCTGCTTATTGTCCTAAGATAATGGAAATGTCTAGGCATCAGCCATGGAAAGAAGGGAAAGAGGTGCGAGAAGAAAGATAGATTACAATCAAACAGAGGTCATTTCAAATCCCAACCGTACCATTACATAGCTGTGCATCCTCAGGCAGCTTACTCAAATGAGCCTTGCTTTGCTTGTCTTTAAACTGGAAATATTGATACTTGTTTTTTGGAGATTACAAGTTTATTGTGAGAGTAAAACATATGTGTGTTATAACTCTAAATTAGAATATACATTAAAGAAATTACTTGTCAATCCATACAAGTCATGCAATATATTGCCATGTCAACGTATTTGGACTTATTCATCTCCGGAACTGCCTTATGAGTGGTGTGGTAAACTCACTACTCTCTCACTCTCACTCATTCTCTCTTTCTCTCACTTTCTCTCTCTCTCTCTATATATATATGTATATGTATATGTATATATGTGTATATGTGTGTGTGTGTATATATATATATTCCCTGCCTGAGTTTACATAGTACATGGAGGCAGGAGGCAGGGTGAGGAGGGGTATTAGCATGGATGAGACACCAGAAGACTGAACTTCAATCCTTGTTTCCCTGAATTCCCTTCTGTGTGACCTCAGGCAAATCATTCACTTTCTCAAAGCCTTAGTATTATGGGAATTTAATATATAATGTGTTTCAGTGGGTTTTGCAAAATACTTAATGAAAGCCTTGGTTCATATTATTTAAAGCAGGAGTTCTCAACTGGGGGCAGTTTTACACAAACACCCCCTAGGGATATTTGGCAATGTCTAGAGGCATGTTTTTACGTTGTAGAGAAGGAGAGTGCTACTGGCACCTAGGAGATAGAGGCCAGGGATGCTGCTCAACTTCCTGCAATGCACAGGGCAGTCTCTTTTCACTCCTCAGCAAAGAATAATCTGGCCCCAAATTTCAGTAGTATGGAGTTGAGAAACCCTGATTTAAATGTTGATATAATGAAAATTTAAAGGTGGTCTCTTAATAACAACATTCAAGAACATTTGTTTATTTCTTACATTAGCAATTAATGATAGCCAGGGTGATCAGCACCTCATGGTGTATTGTTTCTTCTCCAGTTTTATTGGAATATCATAGACAAATACAAGTAATATATATTTTAGGTGTTCAACTTTGTTTTGATATACTCATATACTGTGAAATGATTAACATCATTCATGTGATTTGGCTGTGTCCCCACCCAAAACTCATCTTGAATTCTAGTTCCCATAATCCCCCACATGTCATGGGTAGGACCTGATGGGGAGGAGGTAATTTAATCATGGTGGAAGTTAGCCTCATGCTATTCTCATAATAGTGAGTTCTCATGAAATCTAATCGTTTCATAAGGGACTTTTCCCCTTTTTGCTCTGCACTTCTCTTTGCTGCTGCACTTCACTCTGCACTTCACTCTTCACTCTGAACTTCACCCTGCACTTCTCTTTCCTGCTGCCATATGAGGAAGTACATGTCTGCTTCCCCTTCTGCTATGATTGCACATTTCCTGAGGCCTCCCAGCCATGCTGAACTATGAGTCAATTAAACTTCTTTTCTTTATAAATTACCCAGTCTTAGGTATGTCTTTATTAGCAGCATGAGAATGGACTAATACAATCATCAAACTAATTATAATATCCATCAACTCACATAGTTACCTTGTGTGTGCATTGAGAACATTTAAGATATACTCTCAGCAAATTTTGAGTGTACAAAACAGTATTTTAACTATGGTCACCATACTGTACATTAGATCTCTAGAACATATTCATCCTGAGTAACTGGAAGTTTGTACTCTTTGATCAACATCTTCCCATTTTCCCCACCCCCACCCACCTCCTGGCAACTACCATTCTACTCTCCGCTTCTCTGAGTTTGATATTTTTAGATTAAAAAACACACAACAATGAAATTATAGTCTCTCTATTAAATAGTAATTGGGAAACTGGATATCCACATGTTGAAAGAAATTAGACTTTTATCTCACATCATGTATAAAAATTAACTAAAAGGGATTAGACTTAAACATAAGATTTGAAACTGTAAAAATCACTGCAGAAAAACATAGGAAAAATGTTTTCATATTAGCCTGGGCAATGATAACATCCCAAAACACAGGCAACAAAAGCAAAAATAGATAAAGGGTGTTGCACGAAACTAAAAAGTTTGTGCACAGCAAAGGAAATAATCAATAGAGTGAAAATACAGCTTATGGAATGAGAGAAAGTATTTGCAAACTGTACATCATGTAAGGTGTTAATATCCAAAATGCATAAGGAACCCAAACAACTCAATAGGAAGAAAATAAATAGCCCAATTTAAAAATGGGCCAGGACCTGATTAGACACTTACCTCAGAGAACAAATGGCCAACAGGAATATTAAAAAATTCCATGCATCACTAATCATCAGAGAAATGCAAATTGAAACTGCAGTGAGATATTACTTTATACCTGTTAGAATGCTATTATTTAAAAAAAAAAAAATTAAGTGTTGGTGACAATATCTAGAAGAGAGGTCCCCTGCACATTGTTGGTTGGAAGGTAAATTGGTATAACCATTATGGAAAACAGTATGTAGGTTCCTCAAAACATTAAAACTGAAACTCCCATACAATCCAGCAATCCTACTCCTGGATATATATCTAGAAGAAATAAAATCAATATGTTGAGGCATCAGCAGTCCTATGTTCATTACAGCATTATTTGCAATTGACAAGATATCAAATCAACCGAAATATCCATGTATGAATGAATAGATAAAGAAAATGTAGGATGTATACACAACGGAATATCATTCAGCCTTTTAAAAAGAAACCTTGCCATTTATGACAGAATGGATAATCCTGGTTTTTTCAAATTCACCCATATCATGGGAGAAGATATTATGATTCTTTGATATAATGTCCTTTCAAAAGAATGTGTTTATGTGTGAACACACACCATATGTACGTGTGTTCAACATGTTCTTTGAGTGCTTTCTGCTTTTACCTATAAAACAGAGGACCCCTGTATGGCAAATAGAGCAGAAAGTATTATCCCCATTTAACAACTAAGAAAATCAATGTCCAGAGGCCGCATGACTTGACTGAAGTCACAAAACTGTTAAGTAGTAAGGATTTTGTGTGTGTGTATGTGTCTGGACATCAGAATTTAATAGCTGTATAGAAGCTGATGCAGATGGGCATTCATGCTGAGATTTAGTATTTGTTTTGATTCAACATTTCAGTTAAAATCAGCAAGAATTAGTTAGGTATTAACACTAGGTTTGTCATACCTAAATGACGCAATTCCTGCCATCAAATTTTCAGAGATTTGGATAAATTTCTAATCTAAATATTGCATGAATGTAATGATGTTAAGGAAAAGTTGATTTCAAAATTACTAGGGTGAGTAGTTGTTCAAATAAATGTTCTAGGAAAACTGTGTAATCACATGAAATTTAATTAAAAAGTTAATATAAATAATGAACTCTTTCCAACATAACATATGTTATGTACTCCAACATACATATATATAAATATGTGTTATATTCCCAAATGGATTTCAAGTCCCTTGTAAATAGTGACTCTTTCTCATAAAATGGTTAAGATGGTGCCTGGCACATATTCGGTTCCTAATTTAAATAAAATGTTTAGGGAGGGGAGGTGGGCAAAGAATAAATATATTGAAAAGATCATCTATAAAACCAAGGAAGGATTACGTTGATGGAGTAATAATTACATTTAAAATGTGTGGTGGATTATTACTTTTAAAGGGTCTTCTAGTATTTATAACATCTCTCCAAATAAATAGGACTCCCCTCACTGAATGAAATGCATGCATTTCCATATATAAATTAAATGATCTGTCAGCATGGAATTGAGAAAAGTGAAACAAATCAAACTGAATTTCAACCCTGTACTGGACTTCATAGAGTTGTCCTAAACCTCTTGGAACATTATTCAAATAACCCCTAGCTCATTGAAGTGCATTGTGTTTCTTCACCTCACTTAGAGGACAGGATTGCTGTGAAATTCAAATAAAAACCCCTCTGTGAAAGCTGAACCATGAGGTAACTAGCATCCTAAACCTGCCTAACCTTCACACAGGCACCTGCCAGTCACAGTTCTCCAAGAACTGATGAGCTCATGATCAAGAACATACCAACTAGGCAGAAAAGGAATCTTAAATGAGCAGCTTCTTAAAAAAGGAGAAGAAATAGAAGAAGAAAGATGATGGAAAGGAGGAAGGGATATCCAAAACAGATTAGAGAGAAGAGAAAAAATACCTTCAATCATTTGACACCTCTAATTTCTCCCTACCAGTCATGCCCAGACTTCCCTTTCTTCCCACAGCTTAGATCCTGAGTGCCCACTTTAAAGAATTCCTTTATCAATAGAGTATTTTTACTTCCTCTACTATGCAGCATTCACTGATTTGCTTTATTAATGTTACAATCTGAACACTGCTGCTGAAAACTGGGAGAATTTTTTAAAAATGTCCAACCCTGTGAATTGGGGCTACAACAAATTGATAGTCTCAAACCTTACTTGAGCTCTCAACACTCTATGGATTTGTCTGTTCAACACAGAGCAATCATTCATGTTTCTCCTACACTCTCCTCTCAAGCTTCCTCCATGGCCACTATTTCACTGACCCCAAGCAGGTCTGGAAGCTCTACCAATTCTTGGCTCTCCACAGGTAAAACCTCCCTTCATTAGTAATAGAATCCAGGACAGGAAATTTATTCAGTTTTCTCCCACAAGTCTTCAAGTTAAGCTTCGTTCCCATCCATTTTCCTCTCTTCCTCCCAACCCAATATATGGCTGTGTCCCTTGCTGTCTAAGGACAGTCCCTCTATCTGTGCTCTGGTGAACTTCTCCAGAACTTGTCCGTTTGAGCTATCCCCATGCCATTGTGTGTCATTAACCCCATCCCTGTTTCTCCCATGAATCCTTTCTATCAGCACTACACAGAGAATATGTTCACCCATGTTAAAATACTGAAGTTTCTCCCGGATAACAAACCACAAAACAAGCTGAGTATGTGTCCTCTTCCAGTTACTAACATTTTTGTTTTCAGCCCTTTGGAACCTAACTTCTATAAGAATTGTGCATACTCCTAGTCTCTCATTTCTCATCCCCCATTTTCAAATCAACGCATTATCGTCTGGCTTTCTTCCCTTCATTCATATCTCATCCCAATGGCACATGCCATTGTGCAATATGTAATTCATAAATATTTGGTGAATGAATCAAACTTGTTTTGCCCCACCTCCCCACTATCTTCAGCCAAGTTTATCAAAAACCTCACTGTTGCTATATCCACCAAACGTTGCTCATTTCTTATCAAATGGGCTTATTCGCAGCATATGACACTGCTGTCATCATGTCTTCTGGATTCCTCTTTTTTTTCCCTATAACAGCTCTATCAAGCTATAATTCACATGCCTTAAAATTCACCTTTTTTGAAGTGTACAATTGAGCGATTTGTAGTATATTCACAGAGTTGTGCAAACTTAACCACTATCTAATTCCAGAACATTTACATCACTTCAAAGAAACCCCATACCCTATAGCAGTCACTCCCAGTTCTCTTCTTCCACCCATTCCCTGGCGACCACTAATCTACTTTCCGTCTCTATGGATTTGACTACTCAGGACATTTTATGTAAGTGAAGTCATTTAAAATGTGGTCTTTTGTGACTGGCTTATTTCACTTAGCATAATATTTTCAAGATTTATTCATGTTGTAGCATGTATCAGCATGTCATTTTTAAATGGCTGAATAATATTCCATTGCATGTATATATATATATATATATATATATATAACATTTTATTTATTCATTCACCTGTTGATGAACAATTGGGTTGCTTCTAACTTGTTACTATGAATAATGCTGTTATGGAAATGTGTGTACAAGTTTTTGTATGAAAGTGCATTTTTATCTAGAACTAGAAATACCATTTGACCCAGCCATCCCATTACTGGGGATATACCCAAAGGATTATAAGTCATGCTGCTATAAAGACACATGCACACGTATGCTTATTGCGGCACTCTTCACAATAGCAAAGACTTGGAATCAATCCAAATGTCCATCAGTGACAGACTGGATTAAGAAAATGTGGCACATATACACCATGGAATACTATGCAGCCATAAGAAAGGATGAGTTCATGTCCTTTATAGGGACATGGATGCAACTGGAAACCATCATTCTCAGCAAACTATCACAAGAACAGAAAACCAAATACCACATGTTCTCACTCATAGATGGGAATTGAACAATGAGATCACTTGGACACAGGAAGGGGAGCATCACACACCGGGTCCTATTGTGGGGAGGGGGTGGGGGAGGGATAACGTTAGGAGATATACCTAATGTAAATGACGAGTTAATGGGTGCAGCATACCAACATGGCACAATACATATGTAACAAACTTGCATGTTGTGCACATGTACCCTAGAACTTAAAGTATAATAATAATAAAAAAAAGTGCATTTTTATTTTTCTTATATACCTAAAACTGAAATTGCTAGGTCATATGGTAACTCTGTGTTTAACATTTTGAAGAACTGTCAAGTTTATTTCCAAAGGAGGTGTACCATTTAACATTTCTGCCAGCAATATATGAGGGTATCATTTTCTCCACCATTTTCATCCTTGTCAAACTTGTTACTTTTTAAATTTTAGCCATCCTAGTCAGTGTGAAGTAGTGTCTCACTGTAGTTCTGTTTTGAATTTTCCTCATGTAGTATTATGTTGAACATCTTTTCATGGGTTCATTGGCCATTTATATATCTTTGTTTGAAGAGGAATGTCTACTCAGATACATGCCCATTTTTTAATTGCATTATTTATCTTTATTGTTGAGTTGTGATCATTCCTTGTATATTCTGGAGACAAGTCTCCTATGAAATGTATGGTTTGCAAACACTTTCTCTCATTATCTGGGTTGCCTTTTTCACTTTCTTGGTGGTTACCTTTGAGGCAAAAACTTTTTAAATTTGATCTTATCCACTTTACATACTCACTCTGCCTTCACTTTTGCTTCCAGTATCGTATCTAAGAAACTTTTACCTAACTCAAAGTCATGAATATATACTACTATATTTATTTATAAGAGTTTCATACATTAATTTCTGATATTTAGGTCTATGATCCATTTTATGTTAGCTTTTCTGTACAGTGTGAGGAAGGGTCCACCTTCATTTTTTTCCAGGTAGATAGCCAGTTGTTTCAGCACCACTTGTTGAAAAGACAATTCTTTTCATATCGATTTGTCTAGGCAACCTTGTCAAAAATCAATTAACTATATTGTAAGGATTTATTTCTGAATTTTCATTTCCACTGCATTAGTTTATAGCCTATCTTTGTGTGAGTACAACATTTTCTTAAATACCATACTTTTGTTGTAAGTTATGAAATTAAAAAGTGTGAATTTTTAACTTTATCTTTCTTTTTAAAAATCATTTTGGTCCTTCTTGGTCGCTTGCATTTTCCTGTAAGTTTTAAAATTAGTTTGTCAATTTCTGCAAAAAGAAGCACTAGGATTTTGATAGAAACTACACTGATTTTATAGTTCAATTTGGGAAGTACTGCTATCTTAACAATATTAAATTTTTCAATCTATAAATGTGGTTAAATTTCAATTTATTCAGGTCTTCTTTAATTTCCTTCAGCAGTGTCTTGTAGTTTCAGTGTACATGTCTTGCATTTCTAAGCCTCGTGGACTATGTATTTTTTAAAAATTAATTAGTAAACTTAGGTACAGCAGAATTTAAACTAATAATTATAATAAGTTACCTGAATATATTCTCAATGAAGAATCTTTCTGTGTTTTTATTTTATTTCTTTAATATAGGAAACTCTTTTAATCCATGTATGATATTATTTAGTTTATAATTATGTGTTTGGGCCATACCTTCTTGTTTCTTAGTGTGTTTCACAGCTTCGTGTTGAAAACTGGATGTTTTTCATAATCTAATGTGGCAACTCTGGAAATAAGATTCCTCCCTTCCCAGGGTTTTCTATTGTTGCTGTTTGTTGTTCCTGCTGTTTGAAGTTTGTTTGGTGACTTTCCTCAACTTATTATTTAAAGTCTGCATTGTGTTGTGTGGGGCCGCTGAAGTCTCTGCTGAGTTAGTTTAGTGGTCAGCGAATGATTAGATAAAAATTTCCGTGAATGACTTGAATCCATAGGTCTCTCACACTTCACCATGGATCTCTGAGTGGATGTGTTGGGGGCATCGTTTCAACATTTTGCCAGTTTTTAACTCTGCCTTAGCTTTCAGTTCCTGCTTATGCAGATCCTCAGTGTCAGCCAGCATAAGATATTAGGATCTTCTCAAGTCTTTCCTGGGCATTCTCACAGCCCTGCACATGTGCATCGTTTTGCAGATGCCCTTGAATATGTTGGAGTCTTTTAAAGCCCCCAGTAAATGTTTCATTTTTCAGCTTTTTCCTTTAAGATTCTTAGCCTCTTATTTGCCCTAATTGATACAACTGGTGTGACTATCTCAGGCAGCTTCAATTTAAATGAAGGACACTGTTCATTTTTCACAAACACCCTGGGGATACAGCATTTCCCCAGTGAATGAGCTCTGAGTCAGTTAAAATAAAGCCAGTCTGAATGAATGGGGCTTTCCAGGGAGTTGTCAGGCAGGTCAAATAGTGATAGTTCTCTGGAAATGGACTTTTGGGAGATCTCTAAACACTTTCTATCCCCCCCAGTAGCTGTAAGACTGCTGGTTTTCACAATTACCATGCTTGTGAGGCTATTGGTTTTCACTGCTACTGTGCAGGAAAACAGAAATAGGAATAGTGTGTGTTAAAATGCTACAAAGCTCTTTGCTATTCTTACAGAAATTCAGCTATTTTTCTTTAATAAACATTCTTCAGATTGTTACAAGCTTTTGATTAAGTTTTACAGCTCTGTAAAAGTTTATTTTGTCAATTTTTTTAGTGTTCTTTTTGCTGTTATGAAGTAAATTTTCAGAAGTCTTTACTCCAGTTTTCAGAAAGTGCTCCTTCTCCTAATTATCTCTATCTCTCCGGCTACTCTTGGGAGGTTTAAAGGCTTTTCTTCTTAATGCATATGGCCCATAACTGGTTTTTGTTGTTGTTATTATAGTTCTATGTTCGATGCTGTCCCCTGCTCTCTCACCTTTAATCAAGTCCTTGGATATCCTGATTCTCTACTATGGCTTCTGCTAGCATCTTTGTGATGGTGATTTCTCATTTGTAACTCGAGCACATGTGCTTCTCCTGAACTCCACACTCTTTTATCTACGTGTCTGTAGATAACTCTTGAAAGACTCATAGGACTCATAGGCATCTTAAATCCAATCTGTTCAAAACTAAATGCATCATTAACGTTTTCCTCCAACCCCATATCTGCATTTTGATGTTCCTTATCACAATTAACAGCACTACTATATACATAGTCAAAAAAATCAACCAACTGCAACCCTTCATACTTCCTTTCTCTATCCCGTAGAGCGGCTCAAGTGGTATTGTATCTGATAATCCCATTTTCCTGCATTTTTGATAACATTGCTTCCCATTTCTTGGCCACTTGCTACATTTAGAAAGGAATTAAAGTGCTTTAATGAAATCTACAAAGAACTTCAAGATTTGGATTCTGTCATGCTCTCCAGGATCATGTTTTAATACTCTGCCGGCCACCTTGAATTTTCATTTTCATATTTTACTTTATCTTTAGTATTTGTGGTCCCGAGAGAAACCTCTGTGTGCTTATATTAGATCTCACATATTTTTTCTTATGCTGCCTTGAGTTGGATTCTGTTACTTGCAACCAAAAATCCTAAATAACAAAATAAGCTTCAGAGCATAACTACAGCATTAGTTATCTTGTTTTACTCATTATTCTAATTTTTCTCACTAATATATCTACTCTTAGCTGAGTTGATGAGGCTGCTGTCACACCCAGTGTGGTCCAGACTCTTCCAGTCTATCTTCTTGTTATGTTCTTGACAGATCTCATCAGCAAACTCTCTCCTCACAGCTCATATTATGCCAAAAGGTCAGCCTTACCCATTAATTTAGTCTCTGAATAGAGAGTTGCTGTCTCTCTCTCATTTTTTTTCTCTTCTCAGACAAAATCCCCCTTCTGTCAGGAAGAAAAAAAATGGTGTGTTTACTAGCTAAAATTTGCAACTAGTATATGAACTGTTATTGTCCTAGGAGCAAAACCCGATTGGACACTTTTCTCTTTTCTACATCCAGTATATGTAGATTACATAACCCCTTTGAGAACTGTAAAATGGCACACAATGGTTATTATTTATTCTAACTGCTGGGAGGCAGATTTGGGTTCTGGAATGATCATTTGTCTAAATTCATGTTCATTGATTATGAGGGCAGTTGAAGATACAACTTGTTCCTTGGCTCTGACAAGCATGTGTTGCTAACCTGTTTCCTCTTACTGGCTAGTTCCTGACTTTGAGATAGTGGTTTTATCATTCCATCTCACTTTCTTTCTTTCTTTCTTTTTTTATTTATTTATTTTTTAACTTGTAAAATCTGGTAAAGTCCATCAGAACTTGAGGATTGTTAGGAGAATTAACTGTGTAAATGGACACAAAAAGCCTAATATGGGATCTTGCCAGTGATAGTCATTTGATAGATGACAGCTCAGTTTATTGTCATCAGCATGGTCATTCACCATGTAACCTCTGCTGTTAACAGATTTCAGACTGTAATCTTTTGTTTCTCCTTTCTAATCCTGAACTTCCTCTGACCGTTCCATTTTGGTTCCGAGCAAGCAGGCCGCTTATGTCTGAATCTGGCAGATCCTGAAATCTCTGCTTGGCTTTGTCAGACAAGTTCAGGCATGTACAGACATGTCCATGAGTTTCTCAGAAGGTTGACTCTGCCAAAGCCAGAACACCACTCCCCCCCTTTCCACTGGGTCTTGTGCTCCAAGCTGTTGGACATAAGTTTGTGCTTTCGAAACTTCAGTATTTACACGGAGTCTGTGCCTCTGATTTACCCAGTGTCCAGCTGCTGATACTTATCTTGAAATTTCTAAGTGCAAGGCTGCAATCAAAGCATCAAGGGACAGAAATGAACAAATAAAGATGTTTGGGGACTGCCTGCTTTTCTCATGCGATTTGCACATTTTTCTTGGCTTGCGTAATCTGAGGAGGCTGGGACCATAGGCCCCTTCATTCCTTGGCCCAGTGGCTGCACATGGCAATGTTACAAATACAGGAGCTGGACATTCAGGAGGGGCCTCACCCCTGCTAGGAAACATCCACCTCTGTGCCTCCCAGACAGCGTTGACGCATTCAGACATGCTGGACAAAGAACGTACAGTCTACATTCCCTGGCCTTTGAAGGGAAGATGTTGCAATGTACAGGCAGTTGGAGTGTTTTGCCTAATTCATCAAAACATTCACATTTGCTAGTAATACAATGTATCTATGATGAGAAGGACTCAGGGGAAAATACTGTGGATTAAGGGTAAAATGGCTCATGTCCCCTAATTTCTACCATTCGGCTAAGCTTTGAAGCAGCCTCCCTTCATTCATGAAAGTGTTGCAGGGTTGTTAAAAATGCATGGGCTTTGAAACCAGATGGATCTGTGGTTCAGACTTGCTAGCTGCGGGATCTTGGGCAACATACCCTTTCTAAAGCCTCTGCTCTCATCTGGAAAGTCAGGGCAGTAAAACTAAACTCTTGGAGCTTTTACAAGGATTCTTTGAGATAATGTATAGTGCTTAGCAGGGTAACAGACACAGTAAGTGCTATAAATGAACTTTTATCATTCACCTACTTTTTAAGTGCCTACCATGTGCCAGGAACCCAGCCAGGCACTTAGCATTTCTTTGCCCTCAATTTGGTTGGACATTGCAATGAGAGTTGGAATACAAGGAGAAGCATATTTTGAAAGAGGCAAAGAAGACTTGACTTTAGACCCATCATCACCTAAAGTGAATTCATATGGCTTCGGGCAAGAGATATTTCTCTAGACCTCAGTTACTTCAGCTGAAAAGCAGAGTAACCATTTCTGCCCTAAGAACCAATGGGAAGGCATAATTATTATTACTACAATTATAATAGATGGCATTAATATAGAGCTTATTTGCTGCTTAGCACTTTCTAAGCATTTTACATTTACTGATTTATTTACTCCTCACAACTACCCTAGGAGAATTATTACACAGATTTGACTAACAAAGGAATTAAGAGACCAAGAAGTTAAATGATTTATTCATAGATAGCAATCAGAAATCAGCTAGTCTGGCTCCAGGGTCTTTTCCCTCAATCATCACACTTTGTACTTGGTGGACAATAAAACCTTGCACAAATATGAAGATTTATAACTATGCTGGAAATTTTTACCCAAAAAACTAGTATTTTCATCTGATCATTGTAGGCTCCAATATGGTTATTTTTAAGAGATCTGAATCAATTTCTCTTTACTTTTTCTCAGGATTTTATTATAAAAATTTTCAAATAAATGATATAGTTTAAGTATTTTTATAGTAAACATGCATATACCTACCACTCAGATTCTATAACTAACATTTTACTATTAATATGTCTTATCACATATCTCTCTCTAGATCTTCCCCATCTCTCTCCATCAACCCATCTTATTTGTGATATACTTAAAACTAAGTTGGAAGGCATCACTGTGTTTCACCCAATTCTCCAGTATGAATGTCATTAATTAGAATTTCATCTACTTTATGATCCATTGTGTTCTTTTCCAAAATGAATTTTAGGTTTCATATCTGCAATGAAGATTTGTAAATCTCAGAAAATACTAAGAAATTGGTATTTCTTAGTAGGAAAATATTCAGAAAATGTTAAATTAATAACAAAGCATGGAACAGTCGACTTTTAATATTGTAACTTCATTAATATTATCATTATTGTTAGTATTGTAGTTGATTTCCACACCTGATTTTTCAATCCTAACAGCCAGTCTGCTATTCAGCTGCTATTTTTCCTGTTCAGACCTTCCATTTCATCCCCAGACATAATGACTCCTGCTCAATTTTTCCCACTTCCACCCTCACCCTCTTGTGCCCAAATTCAACCACAGTTTGCTCTCTGCCAGACCTCCATATATCCAGTGGGATTCCAATGCTACCACAGAATTCCACATGGTATCCAAGTATCTGACTGACCCAGCCAATTATTACAATAGCACCTTATATTTAGTTGGTGCTGGTTCATTATTTCATTCAGTAAGTATTTATCAACAGCCTATTTAACCAGGTGACCAGGAAGAGGGAGGGCAAAGCATGAGCTAGGAGCATTGAGTAAATAAAGAATTAGATCAACTAACTCACATGTATGACATAACTTCTATGTATACAACATTGCTATCAAGGAGTTTATAGTCAAGTCAGGGGAAGAAAACAAATGCACATGAAACAATTGGAGACCAGCTGTAGAGAGAGAAACAAGCAAAATTTCTATGTAGTCATGTAGAATGGTTTGTGTGAATGTCTGCCAAAGAGATGTAGAATAAAAATGCTTTTAGGATTCCACTTCTGGAGAGAAATGAGACTGTAAATTAATATTGGTTCGATCTAAGGCCATGTCCTAATAGAGGGAATAAAAGAGAGTTTTTTTAAAAATAGAATTATTAAATAAAATGTTTTTTTTTTTAAAAAAATTATGTTGGGCAATTGATAAAATGTCTTAGAATATGTGAAGAGGCTGGCCGCGGTGGCTTATGCCTGTAATCCCAGCAATTTGGGAGGCTAAGGTGGGCAGATCACCTGAGGTCAGGAGTTCAAGACCAGCCTGGCCAACATGGTGAAGTCTTGCTGTCTCTACTAAAAATACAAAAATTACTCAAGCATGGTGGCGAGTGCCTGTGATCCCAGCTACTCTGGAGGCTGAGACAGAAGAATCACTTAAACCCAGGAGGTGGAGGTTGCAGTGAGCTGAGATCACACCACTGAACTCCAGTCTGGGCGAAAAAGTGAGACTCTGTCACAAAAAAAAAAAAAGAATATGTGAAGAGATTGAGCGAAGAGTCAAAAACTTAAAGCTGGAGCCAGAGCCAGATGCCACAAGGATGAATTAAATACAGTGAGAAAGATGGCTGTGATTCAGAGATAACATCTTTTCTAGTACTGTTAGAGCTGAAAATGTTTGGCAGCATATTGTGTACCCAAATCAGACAGAGATGAGTGGTAACATTCTACTTAATTGACGAAGAATCAGTAAACAGAGATTGGACCCCAGTGAAGTAACCAAAGAAAAATCCAACAGAAGAAGCCAATGATAATAAAGACTGAAAGAACTATCGGTAGCAAATTCAAGAAGTCTTATGGAATGAATACAAGTTGGTGACCTGATTCTGTTGCCTTCTAGGTATAAGAACTCCAGTTTTATGAGCTCCAGCGTTCTAAGTTATAAAAGTAGAATAGAATTTGCTCTTGAGGGGTGTTGTATGGATTGAATGAGATGCTAAACAAAGCATGTGTAGCATAGGTCCTGGTTGAGAGAGCTTGCTGATAATTTCAGTTTGTTTTCTGCACGTGGGTCCTTTCAGCCTAGGGAGTATAGAATTGTGGGAATTCCCACTGAACATCATGAGCCTTTATTGTGGCCAGAGTTAACAGATCTGGCCCATGTTCTACAATGCCCTTGAGCAGGTGTGATGACTTTGAATAATTTTTTTTAAAAAAAGAAAAAGGCACCTTTTGTTGAATATTAGTTGTTTACATTTCTTCCTCAGATAATAATAATAATAATAATAATAATAATAATAATAATAATAATAATAAAGCCATCATTTCACCAAGCCTGTGCACATAGGTTGGTGAATACAGCATGGATTGGGTTTGAGCCCCAACTCATCCTCTCAGCCATGACAACCCCTCCCTGTCCATGTTTCAAGAAACTTTATTGGGAAAAGAGAGAAATTAGGCTATCTGATACACTGAAAAGGGATTTAGTAGGTAACATCAAAGGAGCCATTCAGAAACCAAGAACCATCTATTTGGGTGACTGGAATTGACTGAAGGCATTAGAGAACTTCCAGTGTCTTCTCATCTCTAGGATTTGAAAACTAAGACTCTATATTCTATTGTAGCCTCAACCCCACCACATTATACTACCCTTTGTATATAAATAGGGTTGCATTAAAGGTGTAATCTATATTTTCTTTTGCATAACAAAGGATTTTAACACCAAACCTCAATTTGTTAACTCTTTGAAGACTATACATGCCATACATAGGTTCACATGAAGCCCATTCACTCCAGGTACTTTATGATATTCACTATGTTTTACATTTACATTTACTTCCCCATTTCCCCCTCTTTCATGTTAGATCATGAATCCATTTGGAGAGGAAACCTCAGGACTTCCAAAGACACTACCTTGTCAGGATGCTCCCAGAAATGGTATTTCTAGATGTTCTGCATTTCCAGGCACCCTCAAAATGCCAAAGTTTGACTACATGCTCCCCAACAGTGAGCAGGAGTTTATTTGCATCCATTCAATGCCATGTTTCTCTTCCTGAATACCAAAGATGCCATCTTTGTACTTCTGTACCCCACAGAGACCCTGTGTAATTACCTACAACCTCAGTCTCTGGGTCATGCCAGACATATCATAGGCATGCGGTTGTTCTCACCATTCCACTTTCCTCCTTCTGTAAAACCTTCTCCATTCCATCACCTCCAACCAGTGCAAAACTACGCATATAAATAAACAGGTACCCAGACAGTTTTCAAACATGTATGAATCCCAGTGTTAGCCACAGTTTGGGCTCATATTACTACATAGTAAATCAGGAGTATTTGTGAAGTCCTACACACGATGGCCAACTGAACTGTGTTTTGGGGATAACATTTTAAATGGAAAATTGGTTGATCCTGCTGTGCAGAAGGGCAGTCAAATAAGGATAGGTTTACTTTTCAAACATAACTGATTTTTTTAACAGAATAAAACAGTCTCATTTTAAACATTTTTAAAATTTCAGATCAACAAAAAGGAAAGATCAAAAGAAAGAGAGAGAGAAAGAAGAAGGAAGGAAGGAAGGAAGGGAGGAAGGAAGGAAGGAAGGAAGGAAGGGAGGGAGGAAGGAAGGAAGGAAGGAAGGAAGGAAGGAAGGAAGGAAGGGAGGAAGGAAGGAAGCTGCAGAAAAACTCACTATCCAGACAAGACATCTGCTCAATTTTGGATTGTATCATTCCAGAATTTTCCACAACATACTTAACTGGCTTCTAATTTTTTAATTAAAACATTTCTAACATTGTGCTATTTTAAACCATAAACATTCCTATGTCTTGAAGGAGATTCATGATTATCAACTTAGAATAAATTTTTAGAAGTGGAATCAGTGCCACACAAGCCCACAGCCAATCATTTGGCAATTTTTGCCACCTTCATTTAAAAAGTGTATCCCAGGCTGGGCACAGTGGCTCACGCCTGTAATCCCAGCACTTTGGGAGGCCAAGGCAGGTGGATCACGAGGTCAGAAGATCGAGACCATCATGGCTAACACGGTGAAACTCTGTCTCAACTAAAAATACAAAAAATTAGCGGGCGTGGTGGTGGGCACCTGTAGTCTGAGGCTGAGACTACTGCCTACTCAGGAGGCTGAGGCAGGAGAATGGCGTGAACCTGGGAGGCGGAGCGTGCAGTGAGCCGAGATCTCGCCACTGCACTCCAGCCTGGGTGACAGAGCGAGACTCTGTCTCAAAAAAATAAATAAATAAAATAAAATAATTTTTAAAAATAAATAATAAAAAGTGTATCCCAAATCCCAGTACCACTCATTATTTCCCCCTCCACTACACCACCGCATCTCCCCTTACTCCATCACCTACATTCATTACCCTCATCCACTCCTTCTAGTCCACTCCTCTCCCTAGTCCACCATCTCCTAGTCCACCTCTTTCTGGTCCACTTTCTTTAGTCAGTTTCACCATCGTCTATCACCCAAATCTATCATCCCAGCCCATCTCTCCCAGCCTACTTTTCTTTAGTCCATTTCCACTTCATTCATCACTCTAGTCCCTCACCCTGTTTCATTTTCCCCGGTCTACCTCCCCCAGACTATCACCCTAGTCCACCTCCCCTAGTGAGCCTTTCTTTTGTCCATTTCTCCTTTGTCCATCACTCTAGTCCATCACCCAGTTTCACTTCCCCCAGTCCATCACTCCAGTCCCTTGCTCTGTTTCACTCCCCCTATCACCAACATAGCCTCACCAGCCTCGTTACTTGTTTCCCTGCCTCTACATGGGTCCTTTAGTTTGCTGTCCACTTAATGGAATGAGAAATATATAAAAAAGTCAAGTCAGATCATGTCAATCTCCTAGAACACTTGGAATCAAATCCCCATCATGGGCTCACAGACCTTGAAAAAACTGTCTAAGCTCTACTCCCATTCACAAAGAACTAAAGGGGATAGTTTTAACCCGACCTGGCCATATTATTTTTATGTTTTTTAACTTCATCACAAAATAATGTTCTTAAAAGTTTACTCATTAGTTTTTCACCTAATTATGAGTTTTCCTAGAAAATCACTCAAAATAAGCATGATATAAACACATTTCTCCATAACCAAACTTCCTTTTCTATATATATAACTATTTAGAAGCGATGTGTGTGAAGGAAGAAATGAACATCTTTTTAAAAAGCCCAAGAAGGTAAAACTTGAGAGACTGCTTGGTATATCAGAAAAAGCTTAATCTCTGGAATGAGACCCATTTGAATTCAAATTCTAGAACCATCATTAACTCATTGAGTAACCAGGTAAAATTTTAACACCTGGCTGAGATCTACTACCCTCATCTATAATATAGAAATAATTATCACTTCTGTTTCTGTGTCCTAGTTAGGATTAAATAAAATACCAGCCATAAAAGCCACCTAGAACTTTGTCTGATGTGGTCAATAAATAAAGACTGGTTTTATCTGCATTCTTATCATATTGGTGACTACAGCTCTTCATTCCAAAACCTTGTAGAGAAAGGACATAGTGGAATAAAGAGCTGTCCTCCAATATATGAGGTATCACTTTTATGGAACAAGGGGATGCTGTTAGGACAGAACTAAAGTTACTGTTTAACACACCCTGACCATGAAGAAACTTGGTTCTGCCAGGTAGCACTACCCAGCAAATAATGGGACTCCCCAAAAAGGAGTTTAAAACTGAAGCCCTCAAGAGGAGGCAGGAAGGACAGTCATAGGTAAAACTAGATCCTAGATAATGTCACCCCTGAAGTGTTATAATCCTTACATTTCCTTTATCAGTGCACCTCTGTGTTGCTTGACAATGGCAGATACTTGAAAGATTTTCCCTCTCAAGCCATAGCTCTCAAACGATCTTCTTCTCCATTGAGATAGAAACTTGGCGTCCATGTGCAATTATTAAAGTTTATGAACTCCAACATGCATTTTTAGTATCTCAGTAGTTTGCCAGGAGCGTAAAAAATGCCAATATTCTGTGAACATTCTTGTTTACTAATATAATTTAGAGCTCCTAAGTCCTTTGATTGTCCCCAGATTATAATAAGAAAATATCACTTCTTGTGTTCTGGTACTCCCTATGTAAGCCCAGTTTCTTCTATTCACAGCTTTTCATCTTCAGTAGTAAAGTCACTGCAGTAAGCTGTTTGTTGGCTGGAGACTAAAAGGAAGTAGAGGACTTACTGATGTCTACCCAGTAAATAGTGCCGTTTTGCATATTCTGTATAACAGCTGGTATGTATCTATAGTCTGAGTCCTATAGTAAGACATCATCAGAATTTAACCAGCCTGCTCAGACAAAACACGTGGCATAAGAGAAAGAGATGGCTCCAGCCCCTGTGAAACTCTTGCTCACTATGTGACCTTGAGCAATTTGCTCTCTCTCAATCTCCATGCATCCTGGTTAAGAAAATAGGCTTCGAATTAGGACAAATATCTAATGCATGCGGGGCTTAATACCCAGATGACAGGTTGATAGCTGCAGCAAACCACCAAGCTACATGTATACCTATGTAAAAAACCTACATGTTCTGCACATGTATCCCAGAAGATAAAGTAAAATAAAAAATTTTAAAAAAGAATATAGGCTTTGAATCACACTGATCTGTGTCCAAAACCTGGCTCTGCTACTCACTAACTTTGTGGCACTGGTTGATTTTCCAATCTTTCGGAGCCTGAGTTTTTTTTGTTTCTAAAATGGCGATTATAGCAATCATTCATTCCCCATAGAAGAATTCCTCTAAGACTATTATGGTCATAACTCATAACTGCTAATTGCAATAACATATGTACAGTGCTTAATCAAGTGCCTAGTACACTGTAAATGCTCAGTAAATGTTCCATCATTATGATAATTAGAGAAACATATTCTAATCCTAGAGAAACCCTATGCATATCAGCTAGTGTCTTCAATTCTGTGTCATTAGTTGAATATCTGGCTGCGACATCGCTATTTTCTCAGTCATTCAAGCTAGAAATGTTTATTTATTTAACAATGGGTCATTTGGGCTCCTATCATGAGTCAGGCACTTTGTAAATTGTTGGGATATTTTGACCCCAGGAGAGATGTATTTCTTCCTCCCATAGTTCTTAGCACTTGCAGAGTTGTCACGCAGTTACCAAAATCAATTGATTTTGTTGCCTAAATAACTTTCAATCCCACCTTCTCCTCTTACTCCATGTCACTCTCACTAGCTCCTCAGTGCTAGTTCATCATCTCTTTGCTGGATGATCACAGCAGCCTTTTCACTCTGCTTCCTTGATTCCAGCCTCACACTTCTCCAATCACTTTTCCCAATCAGTCACAAAGTAGTGCTTAACTAAAATACAGGCCTCATGCTTCCCAGAACAAAACTCAAACTCCTTGGAATTTTATATGCGGTCCTTCATTATCTGCCTCTGTTGACTTCTAGCTTGTTTTTTGACCACTTTTCTACATGGGCAGGCTCAGGCCACACAAAAGCAACTTAAAATTACCTAGTGTGCATTTGCTTTTCATGTTTCATGCTTCTGTGTCATTGGAGATGCAGTTTCCTCTCCTCAGAATACCTCTCTCCCTTGCTTCCTGGGAAAACTAGTCCTTTAATATTTATTTCAAATGTCACCTTGAGTGTGACTCAGAGTTTGTCACTTCATCTTTTGAGCTACCTTTGTTCCTTGAGCCCACCTCCAGAGTAAAACTTACTACTCTTGGTGGTTGTTTCTTTTCTTTCTTTCTTTTTTTTTGAATAATTTAATAGTCATCAGCTCAAATGTCATCTCCTCTGGAAAGACTTCACTGACCACTCCCTACCCCCAGGGACCCCAAAGCCATAAATTTCCATGCTATATTGTTTCTCATGTGACTCCTTGCTATTTACAAGTATAGCTCAATGAATCTCATAATCTTTTGCAAAATAACCATATATTTATGTAACTATAAAGCAATTAGCAAATTTTCTCATACTAAACATTAAGAAACAGTATGCATCTCATTATATGTAAAAATAAAACAAAAGCATTACCATCTCAAGTAAATACTGGATTAAAAACATGCTGACTATTCAAACCTTAAAATTCTCCACAGTTTTATCCCTAGGTGAAGCCAGATCAGCAAAGAGTGGTATCCGTGGACCATATTCTTTGAGGTCCCTAAAGATTGTCTTTATGGAATTATGATTTAGCACTAATTTTTCAGTGTTCATTCAGACTAAGGCTATATACAAAAAACAGATATTTGCAGAATATCTTTTGGACTCTTGGTTAAAGTGCTGCTGAGAACATTTTCCAATGTATTCCTCAGTATCCTTTGTGACAAATTCATCTCACAAGTGGAATCCAGGATAACATGTGTATCTGTCTATACTTTCTTCTACTAGATGCCAAAAGATAGATACCCATTATGTTTCTCTCCTTGCCTAGGGTTACAGGAAGCTCACTGCTAATTTTGGCACTCCATTGTTGAAACCTTACTCAACCAAGATTTTTAAAAATATGCTTTTGTCTTTCCTTTACTAACTCCTTGCTTCTTTTCTAGCTCTTAATATGTGTCTTTTCTCCCCTACTGATTAAAGGATTTGTGGCAAAAGGAGAATAAAGAATGTGGTAGTAAAAGCAGCATGCATTTTGCTTTTGTTTTGTTCCCTTTTGTTGTTTTTCATTTTATTTCAAAATGATTTCAAACCTACAGAAAAAGTTTCAAGAATAATATGAAGATTTCCCATATACTTTCATCCTGATTCTCCAATCATTAATATTTTGCCACATCTGCCTCTCTTTTTGTCTCTCTGTGTATCTGTTTCTGTGTGTGTTTCTGTATCTCAGTATGTCTATAGTACACACTCACACACATTTACACACACACACACACTTTTTTCTCCTGATTGATAGTTAACTGCTCACATCATGGCCCTTTACCTGTGAATAATCAGGGTGTACATACTAAGAAAAAGGATATTCTCTTACATTACTAGTTATACTGTCAAGTTCAGCCATGTAGTATTTGTTTATTATGTAATATACAGTTCATTCTCAGATTCTGCTAATTACCCCAAAATGAAGAAACATGTTTTTGTTTGTTTGTTTGTTTGTTTTTGAGACAGAGTCTCCCTCTGTCCCCATTGCTAGAGTGCAGCGACAAGATCTTGGCTCACTGCAACATCCACTCCCCCAGGTTCAAGCAATTTTCCCACCTCAGCCTGCTGAGTAGCTGGGATTACAGGCCTTACCACCATGCGCAGCTAAGTTTTGTATTTTTAGTAGACACAGGGTTTCACATGTTGTCCAGGCTGGTCTTGAACTCCCATCCTCAACTGATCCACCCGCCTCAAACTCCCAAAGTGCTGCGATTGCAGATGTGAGCCATGCGCCCGGCCGGAAGCATGCATTTTGGAGTCACACAATACTAAATTTCAAGGTCATTTCTGTCTGTTTCTAGTTGTACAACTTTAATCAATTTTACTTTAAGTTATTTCACTCAAAATCATGATAATAACATCTCTAGGTGTGGTTTTAAAGATTATGTGTATAAAAATATTCACATAAGCATATCTACCACATTGCTTAAAATTTAACAGGAAACAATTTTAAATTATATGTGTGTCTCCTCAAATCCTTTGGAAAGTGGGCAACAAATGCACAAATGTGCAAATGATAAAAGGGTGAAATAACTATGAAGACAACAAGATTTTTCATCAAGTATGTAGCAAATGATAAAAAAATTGACTGTGATGGCTTAGAATGGCTTCATAGAGAAAATAAAATGCTGAGCCTTAAATAATGCATAGGATAGAGATCAAAATTCTCTAAGGAATAGCCAGGCACAGTGATTCACGCCTGTAATCCCAGCACTTTAGGAGGCCGAGACAGGCAGATCACTTGAGACCAGCCTGGCCAACATGGCAAAAACCCATCTCTACTAAAAATAAAAAAGTTAGCAGGGCATGATGGCAGGTGCCTGTAATCCCAGCTACTGAGGAGGCTGAGGCAGGAGAATCACTTGAACCAGCGAGGTTGGAGGTTGCGGTGAGCCAAGATTGGGTCACTGCACTCCAGCCTGGGCGACAGAGTGAGACTCCGTCTCGAAAATAAATAAATAAATAAATAAATAAATAAATAAATAAATAAATAAACAAAATTTTTTTAAAATTCTGTAAAGAATAGAAAGAGGATATTCTGGATAGTGAGACTTAGCAGGAAAGAGTAAAGTGAGGAAACCCAAAGCAGGCAAACCTCACTGCAAGTTTATCAACAAAAGTACCCCAATATGTATTATAATAATAAAAGTTAAAAATTCTGAAGACTCTTGCTCATACAATTGAGAGTCACTGAGCACACAATGAAAAGTTAATTTCCTAGAATATTAAATGAGAAAAGAAGGATGACGTTTGATACATTTCCTCCCTTCCCTGATTTCAAGTGATTGAAGATGTAAAAATGCAACCAGGAGTAGCTCTGAGAAACACCAGGATTACCTATACACCCTTCTGAAACTGAGAAGCAGATTTATGGAATCAGAACAGGGATGGGACTGGGTGCTTAGCACCAATTAGGGCTGCACATGTGAAGAAGGGAAGAGAAAGATTCAAAATCTCGCAAGATAGGAGGAGAGTGTAGATCGGAACCCACCACCTTCTCTGACTCCAAATACGATGCTCTTGGCTTGTATGCACACAATTCTTCTCCATCTCCAGGTCACTGCATTTAATTCTATCCCATCTGAGTATGTGAAATGGAAGCTTATTTAGAAAAATCTTTTTATCTGCCACCTCCTGAATCTTAATTCATCTTAGTGCCAAAATGTATAGTAATCCACAAAGCTGAAGAAGGCTGCATCATGTTTAGGACTTGTTCCCTGCTCATTTGGATGGCTGGATCAGAAACAACAGAAGAAAGAATGCTTGTCTCTTGTGAGTTTGCCAACTGAGTATTTGGATTCAGATGGATCACATGCAACACATCAAATTGTTTTTAGCTCAGTAACCAAACATTTGATTTTTTTTATCTGCACTAATTCCAACTTTTATAACATTGTTGAAAGTTGCTTGTGGATAAGTTCATACATACTTGAAAAAGACGCAACCAAAATACATTTCTACTTGTCGGGTGGGGCTGGGACAAAGGAAAGTGTGTTGGTAGAATGAGGATAAATACTTCTTCCCTGGCAACAGATTTTTTTAAAAAAATTTAGAAAAGATGTAAGTGATGATCTATTATGGAGATGAATAATATATTTTAGCAGACAACTACTCTCTAGTGGAAAATGTTATGAAGAATCCTGAAGCTATACCTGCAATGCATGAGAGAGGGTCTCCATAGATTGAGGATTTCTGCCATGAACATAGGAGGTATCAGTGGCACACACAGATCAGGCATAAACCACCTCTGATCTGACCTAATGAAATCCTTTTCTAATGACAGACAGGGACAGTGGCTAAACAGACTCTGTACTTAGGTACAGAGCCTAGATTTCCTGACTTCACTCTCATGGCTTTCATCATTCTAGCACAACTTAAAACGTGGTATCTTCCACTTTGACAAAGAGAAGACTCACTAACATCACCAACATATCAAGCAGTTTCTTCAAGTGTTTTTTTCTTTGAAACAAAACCAAAACAATCAGTAACATAAAATTTCCTCCTATTCTTGAAAAAAATGGTCCAGACAGGCTTGTAGACGTCAGTGTGGCCTTGCCACAACATCTGAACTCTTAGCCACACTCCCAACAAGAACTTGTAGATTCCTCATAGATGTTCTCAAGTTAGAAGGCAAAGCACAACCCTTTTTGACTTTTTCTAATTGATGCTTGTTTGCAGAAAGAGTAAACAAGGCCCAGATTTTTATTCATCTGTGAGGATGTGGGTAGCTAATTTTTCTTTGAGCCTGCCAGGTTCTACATTATATAAGGAAGACTTTTAAAAAGAGGAGCCCTGCATTAATTTAGAGAGAAATCAGTTAGACCAAACATGCTTGTAACATATGGGAAGAGGCACAGAAGGCAAGAGTTGTTCCGGACAGAGCAGAGGAGGGAGGGTGGGGGAGCAGAATTCTCCCTCCATTTTCTGATCACTGTGGCTGATCTCACCCAAACAACTTCTTCTTAGAACTTCAGATCCACAACTGGACGGAAAGCTACCTACTCTCTCTGTCTCCCACAGTCTCACTCTCTTCTTTTTTTTTTTTTTTTTTTTTTTTCATTTGACAGAATCTGAGCCAAATGACTCTGCACTTCCCCTGCACTGATTCAGAGCGTATTCAAGTCATCTAGGGAAATGCATCTCCCTACATGCGCTCATGCAGAAAAATAAACATGTAATACTAAAATAAAATTTAGGATTTGACCCCAATTTCTAGGATCTACTGTGTCTTCCAGGAGTGGATAATGGTATAACTTGGGGCTACATAAAAACAAGACCTAAAAGTATAGCTTATAAAATTAAAATGGTAGAGGCTGGGGTCAGTGCTCATGCTGTAATCCCAGCACTGTAGGAGGCCGAGGCGGGTGGATCACTTGAGCTCAGGAGTTCAAGACCAGTCTAGGCAACATGGTGAAACCCCATCTCTAGAAAAATAATAACAATAAATAAAATTAAATTAACATTAAAATGGTGAATAGTGAGCAGTCCAGTGATCTGCCACCTAGTTTGGACTTGACCTAGAAGATATGAACGCTAATCCTGTCTTTAACACACACAAAATAGCTGTATGTTCTTGGGTGAGTTATTGCCTTTTCTGGGGCTAATTTCTGGCTCTATAAATTATCTCTGCCACCCAGCTTTGTTGCTCCCAGTCTCCTACAGAACCCTATATTCGCTTCCATTGTCCCATTGTTCCTGCTGTACTAGGATATGATTATGTGCTTGGTCTGCATTTCAAGGTGGAGAGAATCTGGTCCTTAGAGGCAGATTTGGATTGGATTGCTGACACCAGCCCCCAAGTGTATAATCTTGAGCAAGCCATTTAAGCCATGCCTAATTTATATAAAGGGGAGTAAACACCATGGCATAATGTCTCCTCAACAAGGTTCTTTTAAAGGTTAAAAGTCAGAGCACATATAAAAATGCCTAACTATGCATAAGTTTAAGATTCATAAATCTTACCTTCCCTCATCTTTCCTTAATATGTAGCATAAGCTGAACATATGGTGGGTATTCCACAAATCTTATTAGGGAGAATGAAAGGGAAGGAAAAAGAAGGAAAGAAGAGAAAGAAAGAGGCAGATGTGGAAGAAAAGAGGAAATGATATTAATCACGCTCCCCTCACGAGCCTGTCAGTTTCTAAGAAGCAGCTATGGCATACTCATATCTCCATCTTCAATTCCTAGTACCAACATTAGTATTTGCATCTGCTCAATTAATATTTTAAACTAGATATTGTTAATCTTTAAAATGAGGAAATGATATATGCTGTGTTTCACCCTATAGGTGTTCTATGAGGATCTAATGAAATGTTGATTGTGAAAGTGTTTTGTAAATGGTGAGAATCCTGATGACTGAGTCAAGGTCTAGCGTGTATTATTAGGCCACATCATTTGTCTCAAGTACCTGTTTGCATCATCGGATAAATTTAGAACTAAGAAACCTATTTAAAACAGGCAGCACTCGGAAATAAAGGAAAATATACAAACAAATTTCATAGGACTTTATGGAAGGGATGCACAGAGAACAGAGATAAAAACTGGATTAGAAAGAAGGATTAGACCATGGGTTGGCTGAGAAAGAATCATATATTACATTATATAAAGAAGACTTTTAGAAAGAGGGGCGCTGCATTAATTTAGGGAGAAACCAGACAGACCATACATGCTTGTAACATATTGGAAGAGGCACAGCAGGCAAGAGTCATTCTGGAAAGATGAGCAGAGGAGGGAGGGTGGAGAGGCAGATTTCTCCCTCCATTTTCTGATCTCACCCAAACAAAGTCTTCTTAGAACTTCAGAGCCACAACTGGATGGAAGTTTCATAAAGAAGCTCAGAACAATATAGGGGCATGGGGAGAAAAAGGATGGAGAGGGTGGGAAAAGTTGTCTAACTAAGCCCTGTATCACTAAGGGACCCAAACAAGCAACCCTGCTCTCCAACTTCCCCAAATGAAAGAAGGCATACTCTCTTCCATTTGCAGGAAGGTGATGAATTGCCACACAGGACTGGGGGGATGAATACCACAATAAGTAAGTGTAGATCTGGGCCTGGTACAAAGAAGACATCCAAAGAAGATGACTGTGTGGACACCTTTGTACCAAATCCTCAATGCAGAGGTGAGAAACAATGCTTTATCAAAGGCCTTCGTAGTAGACCCTAGTGAATCGGGGCAGGTAGACTGCACTGATTAATAAACATGTAAGATAACTCTGAAAGCCAAAAGTTATAGGGTTGGGAAAGGAGTACATGGTAAAAGGAAAGAAGAAACTGATTTTTTTTTTTTTTTTGGTATGTCTTATTGCATTAGAAGCCAGTTTTAATGTAGCTACCTCTTTTTTTCCACCTTGAGGTTTCTAAGTAATGTGGATATTTTTTCATTCATAGACAGCATTTGCCTGAATCAACAAATATATGAACTGTTAATTTAGTTGTCTTGATTTTTATGTTTCCCTGTGGCTTTGCAGAGAGCTGGTCTAATTATTACATATATGTATATAAACAAATTATATACATATATATCTATATATATTTCACTTCACATATCATTAATGTCACCTAGTTGAGGTAGTTGTGGCCACCTTCATTTTAGAGATTAGTGTCTGCTGCCTAAAGCAATCCATGGATTTCCTGAGACTAAACTGTTGTGATCCTAGAGATCCTTACAGGGAAGTAAGAGCAAGTTCCCTCTTCCCCATGTACTTTTCCAGAACCAGGATGACCTCGGGAACTAGATCTCATAGGAGAGGATGCACCTCTAGGTGGAGGTTACAGTCTGTGAAATTTAACCACAAGAGAGAGGGTGGGCAAGAGATATTTCCTAATGGTCAAGAGCATAGGCACTGGAACATTGTATCTGAGATCTCTGGACTCACATCAGTATGACCTTAGGAAATTTAGGGATTGCTTTAGGCAGCAGACATTACTTTTTTTTTTTTTTTTTTTTTTTTTTGAGATGGAGTTTCCCTCTTGTTACCCAGGCTAGAGTGCCATGGCAGTAGCAGCTCACTGCAACCTCCGTCTCCTGGGTTCAAGCAATTCTCCTGCCTCAACCTCCTGAGTAACTGGGATTACAAAGGTCCACCACCACTCCTGGTTAATTCTGTGTGTGTGTTTTTAGTAGAGATGAGATTTCACCATGTTGACCAGGCTGATCTCGAACTCCTGACCTCAAGTGATCCACCTGCCTCGGTCTCCCAAAGTGCTGAGATTACAGGCGTGAGCCACTGTGCCCGGCCACTAATCTTTAAAATTGAGGTGACCATAACTACCTCAGCAATGTGGCATTAAGGATATGTAAAATAAATAATATAAAATAACTAGATCAGTAATTAGCAGGAATAAGTTCTCGATAAATGGCTAATAACAATACTATTGTCACCTCTGTGGTGTTTGCCAACAGAGATCAGAATTAGGGCAGAAGTTTGACCAAAAGAGCTAATCCTTGCCCAGGAGACAATCCTACCTTACTAAAGGATTCCCTCCTTTCAATTCACTGAAATTTCTGAGCTCTTAATATTGATGAGGCATTACAAAGTTTATAAAGATTATTGAGGCTTGCCTGTTTTTTAATCACCAGAGCTCAAGATCCATGAGATGAAAAGACACATTAACAAAAATTCTGTGAGACAGAGCAAAGAGTAATTGCACTCAGTAGTGTTAAGTACTGTTTTGGTCATTCAAAAAAGGGAATTATTTTACCTGACTGGGGAGTTAGAATAGGCTTTATGAAGCAGGGAGGTGTTTGACAGCGCTGGAAGAAAGCATGGAGTTTTGATAAACTCCATGCTTTTGGGTAAGAAGGAAGGACATTTACGTTTGAGGAAACAAAGTGCAAAGATACACAGATTAGCTTATATATTATAAAAGGGTTGAGAAATGAGGCTGAAAATGTAGGCTAGGAGTACAGGGCAAAAGGTCTTAGAATTTTCTAAATTCTATAGACAATGGAGGAAATTAGACATCTTTCTTGAGGGGATTGTAAATTATCTGAAGATGGAATATTTGAATATTTCAACATCATAATATAATGATTGGCAAACAGCACGCAATAATTGTTTGAGCAAATGATGGATAGTGGATGGATAAATGAAGACATGGATGGATGGATAGATGAATAAATGAATGAAATAATGGTTATGGAAGATATACACCCCGCTGTCTTGTACTCATCTGCTTGCCAATTAAATCATAGCATTTAGTAAATATTAAATAAATTAATTGTTCACAGACCGTGCTATACATTATTTGTGTTTTGAACTTGGAGTAAATTCTCTCTTTATCATAGTAAGCCCAGGAAAGACTATCTTGCCCACACTTTGTAGAGATTCATTTTCTATGTACTGTACTCTACCTATTGGAAGTCAGGGATTTTTTTTCTTAGTCATTTTTGTTGAGTCATTGTCTTTATTTTTATAAGAAGGAGCACAGTTCTTTAAAAATTTGGACCCCCAAAGCCAATTTTTATGTTTCCCCAAGCACTGCAATTGAGGCCATTCTGCCTGGCTATTAATACTCTAATGGAACATTGTGCCCTCTTACAGAGGGGAAATCAGACATTGTGCTGAGCTGATTAGAAGTGATGGCATGGAGCTTCTTCCTGAGAACGGAAGTCTTGTAACCTCAAATACCAAGGACTATAAATCTCAGCAATATATAATGGTAATTGGTTTGAAAGGCCTAATCGACACAGAGAACGGAAGCCAAGTGCAGAATACTCAGGACTGGAAGCTCCAAGCCTATGCCTCCTTCCAGAAGGAGATGTGTCATTTTCTCCCTCGGTGCTAGGAACAGCAATAAAGGATTTTAAAAGTTGAGCCTCGCTAAATGTCCAAACTAGAAGCCCTGGGGGGTGGTCAATAGGGTCTAAGATTGAAGTCTACATGCAGCACATTAATCTGGGGACCTAGTAAAAGCACTGATTCCTAGTTAGCATGTTTAACATATTGAATCAGAATCTGTAAATTTTAGCCCAGTGATTAGTGGGAATTTTAACAAGTTTCCAGCTGATTCTTATGCACAATGATGTTTGAGGACCATATTGGCAAACATCAACCCTTATATACTCCATGAGATCTTCCTAAGTCCCCTACCTCTATATTATAATGAAAACATCTCTGATCTTGAATTTAGCCAACCCATGCTTAAATTTCATGTGAGCCACCTACTTAATGAGCAGGCTTTAGGAAAGCTCTGCTTTCTTTAATCATATTTTCTTCATTTGGAAAATGAAGAAATTAATGTTTACCAAGCTAGATTCTCATCAGGATCTTAAATGATTTGATGGTATATGAAAATGCTCGGACATGGCAGAGATGCAAGAATAGTAGTCATGGGCTTGAAAACCATGTATAACTTCAAAGGGCATTAAAGACAGATTTGGCTATGCACCTCTGAATTTAACGAAGTCAAATCGGTTTTGAATACAGACACAATACAATTGAGATAGAAAGAGTTGGAAAGACCTTGACTGAACTTCCAGTTTCATTGTTTATTAGCTACAGAGACTTAGGCAAGTCACATAGCTTCTTTCAGACTCCAATTTGTCATCTGTAAAATGGGCATATACCACCTGTTTCTCATACTGTGAGAATTAAGGATATTTATGAAATGTAGTTGGCATGTGTATTAGTTCATTCTCATGCTGTTATTAAAAAATACCTGATACTGGGTAATTTATAAAGAAAAGGGGTAAAATTGGCTCACAGCTTCACAGGCTGTACAGGAAGCATGGTGGTATCTGTTTTGGGGGAGGCTTCAGGGAGTTTTTACTCATCTGGGAAGGTAAAGCAGGAGAAGGCATTGTATTCGAAAGGAACAGGACCAAGAGAGGAGGGAAGTGCAATATACTTTTAAACAACCAGATCTCATGATAACTCACACACTATCATGAGAACAGCACCAAAGGGATGGTGCTAACCCATTTGTGAGAACTCTGCCTTCATGATCCAATCACCTCCCACCAGGACCCACCTACAACACTGGGGATTACAATTTGACATGAGATTTGGTGGGTACACAGATCCAAACCATATCATTCCACTCTTGGCTCTTCCAAATCCCATGTTCTTCTCACATTGCAAAATATAGTCACGCCTTTCCAATAGTCCCCCAAAGTCTTAGCTCATTTCAGCATTAGCTCAAAAGTCCAAAGTTCAAAGTTTCATCTGAGAGAAGGCTAGTTCTTTCTGCCTATGAGCCTGGAAAATAAAAAAATAAGTTAGTTACTTCCAAGCTAGAATGGAAGTATAGGCATTGGGTAAATACTCCCTTTCCAAAAGGGAGAGAGAGGCCAAAGGAAAGGGGCCTCAGGGCCCCATGCAAGTCGGAAACCCAGCCAGGCAGCCGTTAAACCTTAAAGCTCCAAAATAATCTATTTGACTCCATGTCTCACATCCAGGGCACACTGGTGCTAGCGGTGGGCTCCCAAGGACTTGGGCGGCTCCACTCCTGTGGCTTAGCAGGGTTCAGCCTCCATGGTTTCTCTCATAGGCTGACACTGAGTGCCTGTGACTTTTCCAGGCACACAGTGCAAGCTGTCAGTGGATCTACCATGCTGGGGTCTGGGAGGATTGTGGCCCTCTTCTCACAGCGCCACTAGGCAGTGTCCCAGTGGGAATTCTATGTGGGGTCTCCAACCCCACATTTCCACTTTATACTGCCCTACTAGAGGTTCTCCATAAAGGTTCCACCCCTGCAACAGGCTTCTGCCTAGACATTCAGCCTTTTCCATACATTCTCTGAAATCTAGGCAGGTGTTCCCAAGCCTTGACTCTTGCACTCTGAGCACCCATGGGCTTAACATCATGTGGAAGCTGCCAAAGCTTATGGCTTGCACCCTCTGAAGTAATGGCCTGAGCTATACCTGGGACCATTTTAGCCACAGCTAGAGCTAGAGTGATTGGGATGCAGGGAGCAGTGTCCAGAGGCTGTGCAGGGCTGTGGGACCCTGGGCCTGGCCCAGGAAACAATTATTCCCTCCTGAGCCTCTGGGTCTGTGATGGGAGAGGCTGCTGTGAAGGTCTCCAAAATGCCTTTGAGGCTTTTTTTCCCATTGTCTTGGCTATTACCACTTGGCTCCTTTTTGTTTATGTAAATTTCTGCAGCCGGCTTGAATTCCTCCCCTGAAAAAGGGCTCCTTTTTTTTTTTACCACCTAGCCAGACTGCAAAAGTTTTCCCAAGTTTTACACTCTGCTTCACTTTTAAATATAAATTCCAGTTTCAGATCATTTCTTTGCTCATCTATATGAGATAAGTCGTTAGAAGCAGCCAGCTTACCTCTTGAACTCTTTACTGCTTAGATAGTTTTTTCTCCAGATACCCTAAATAATCATTCTCAAGTTCAAGGTTCCACAGATACTTAGGGCGGGGGCACAATGCCTCCAAGTCCTTTGCTAATGCATAACAAAAGCAACTGTTAGTCCAGTTCCCAATCAGTTAGTTCCTCATTTCCATCTGAAACCTTCTCAGCCTGGATTCACTGTCCATATCACTATCAGCATTTTCATCACAACCATTCAACAAGTCTCTAGAAAGTCCCAAATTTTCCTTCATCTTTCTGTCTTCTTCTAAGCCTTCCCATACTCTTCCAACCTCTGCCCATTACCCAGTTCCAAAGTTGCTTCCACATTTTCAGGTATCTTTATAGCAATGCCCCACTCTATATTAGTTCATTCTTACACTGCTATAAAGAAATACCTAAGACTGAGTAAATTATTTTTAAAAAGAGGTTCAATTGTCTCATGATTCTCCAGGCTGTACAGAAAGCATGGTGACATCTGCTTCTTGGGGGGCCTCAGGAAGCTTTTACTCATGGTGGAAAGCAAAGCAGGAGCAGGCATCCTATATGCAGGAGTAGGACCAAGAGGGAGAGGGAGGTGTTACACACTTTTAAGCAACCAGATCTCAGGATAACTCACTCACTGTTACAAGAACAGCACCAAGGCAATAGTGCTAACTGATTCATGAGAATTCTAGCCTCCTGCTCCAATCACCTCCTACCAGGCCTCACTTATACCACTTGGGATTACAATTCGACATGAGACTTGTGGGAACACAGATTCAAACCATATCAGTATGTATTAATTCTAACAGATAAAACCAGTGATTATGCCACAAGCTGGCTTGAGGTAGGACTACTGTAGCTTCTCTTCACCTTCTTTAGCCACAGTCCGATTACTTGCTGTTGAACAACTGAAGTTTTCTCAATTACATATAACAGTTCATGGCAGCTGAGTTTTATGTTCCCAAGCTACCTTTTCCCAAACAGATAGCTACATAAATCCCTCACTACACACACCTCAGTAATGAAACTGGAATCACTACAAATTGTACCTATATATTATTTAATACCTATGTATATTAGTCCAATCTTGCATTGCTGTAAAGAAATACCTGAAGCTGTGTAATTTATAAAGAAAAGATCGATTTTCCTCATGATTTTGCAGGCTATACAAGAAGCATGGCACCAGCATCTGCTTCCAGTGAGGGCCTCCTGAAGCTCACAATCATGGCAGAAAGTGAAGGGAGAACAGGCAGTCACATGGCAAGAGCAGCAGCAAGAGAGGTGGAGAAGGTGCCAGTCTCTTTTAAAACAGTGAGATGACGCATGAACTGAGAACTCCCTCATCACCAAGGGGATGATTCAAAGCCATTCATGAGGGATCCACCCCCACAATCCAATCACCTCCCACTAGACCACCTACCTGACATTGGGAATCATATTTTGACATGAGATTTGGAGGGAACAAATATCCGAACTATATCACTATGTACACTTGAAGAAGTGGTTAACCTCTCTAAGCTTCCCTTTCCTTCTCTGTAAAACAGTTACAGTGATTGTAACTGTTTTTTATAGTACTTTATTATGTACCTATATTAGCTAGGATAAGTAATGTTTGATGTTGTAATAGATAAACCTTGAAATTCGAATACCATTCTTATCACGGTAAAAGACTATTTTTTTCTGATGATTTCTGATCACTAGCTATAAAAAGTCACTTAACTTTTCTGTTCCTTAATTTTTTGTTAGTCAAAATAATAATTGGTTGTTTTTAAGAGTTATTTGTCAATGCCATCTTTCAATGACCTGGGCTCCTTCCACTTTGTTGCCTCTACTTTCAACACGTTATCTCAAAGTTTACTGTAGAAAGAGAAGGGAGAACATGGGTATGGTATGCCAGAGACTCAAGTGCCTTGGCCCAGAAGTGACACACATCCTTCCTGCTCATGTTTTGTTGAACAGAACCATTCATGCTGCCCTCCTAGATGCAAAGAGGGGCTGGAAAAAGTCCCTGGCAAGGAAGCTATTTACCAATAACAACTTTCCTTTGTGGAAGGAGAGCACAAATCTCTGTAGAAGGAGAGCACAAGTCTCTGTCTCAGCCAGCATTACTATCTTGTAAGGTTGTTGTGAAGACTAAATGGGAAAACAAACATCGAATGCTTAGCACAGAGCCTGGTACATAGAATATAATCAATAATTGTTAATGGAAACCATCATCTTAAAACTGCAAGTTTAATTTCATTCTTTGAAAACACTGGTGGAATCCTTTGGATACTAATGTATTTATTTTTTATTATTTTTATTATTATTATTATTTTGAGATGGAATCTCACTCTGTCACCCAGGCTGGAGTGCAGTGGCATGATGTCTGCTCTCTGCAACCTCTGCCTCCTGGGTTCAAGCAATTTTCCTGCCTCAGCCTCCCAAGTAGCTGGGATTACAGGCGTGCACCACCATACCCGACTAATTTTTGTGTTTTTAGTAGACACAAGGTTTCCCCATGTTGGTGGGGCTGGTCTCGAACTCCTGACCTCAGGTGATCCACCCACCTCGGCCTCTCAAAGTGTTGAGATTACAGGCATGAGCCACCATGCCAGGCTGGTACTAATTTAAACACCAGATTGACTATCATGATGATCTATCTGATTTTTGTTTAATTTTTATTAATTTATTCAAAACACATTTACTGAGTGAACCAGACATTTCCTGTGACCAGGCATTATGTAGAATGGAAAAAAAGTGAGCATTAACATGCAGAGAATTACATAAGTCATTATTTAAATTATAGTTTTGATGTTATATGAAATGGAAGTACAGAATTTTTTTTTAAAAAAATTGTTTTTACTAAAAGACTGATTTAGGATGTCAAATTTAATAGTTTTCTCTGACACCCGAAGAATAAATGGAAATTAGCCAAGTGAAGTGAGGTACAGGTTTTAGGCAGAAGGAATGAATGTGAGTTTTCACTTCTTACTAACTCTGTCCATCATTCAGTTTGGACAGCAGACCTGATGGAATATTCCAAAGCATCATCAGCTTTACAAATATAAATAAATTTTAAAATTCTGGTAAATGTCTACAAGGAAAACTCACAACTTACAAAGAACACATAACATCCAAACACTTTAGTAGCCCCAAGGAACTTATAAATGTTTTCATCTGCTTACAAACATTCTTCTATAATCTTTGGAATTGTCGACCGGTTTTTCTGTACCTAACTTTTCTCAGCCTGGTTCAAACCTCTGAGTGTGTTTGAAACAGAAACATTTCTGTGATTTATACTACCCTTGGATGAATATCTAGTTGTCACCAGTTCTATCACAGCTCTCAAAATGCAGAAATAGTGTGTGCATGTAGATTCCTAAGCACACACACAACCACACACATGCATTGTGTTAGTCTGTTTTCACACTGCTATACAGACCTGCCGGAGACCGGGTAATTTATAAAGGAAAAAGGCTTTGTTGACTCACAGTTCAGCATGGCTGGGGAGGCCTCAGAAAACAGAATCATGGCAGAAAGGGAAACAAAACACCTTCTTCACAAGGTGGCAGGAAGGAGAATGAACGCAGGGGGAACTACCAAACACTTATAAAACCATCAGATCTCACTACCATGAGAACAGCATGGGGAAAACTACCCCCATGATTCGATCGCCTCCACCTGGTCTCTCCCGCGGCATGTGGAGATTGTGAGGATTATAGGAAACTACAATTCAAGATGAGATTTTGCGTGGGGAAACAACCAAACCATATCATGCATGCACACACAGACTAGGAAAGTGTCACTGGGGGTGGTAGAGAGCTAAGCAGACCTAAGAAATTCAGGCCCAGGCTCTGCCACTTACTAGTTGTAGGGTCCAAATTTCTTAGCATGGCATTCAAAGCCATTCATGATTTGAAACCTACCAAAATTTGACAGCTGAGCTCCTTCCACCATTCTCCCCTCTGTGTGCCCTTGGTTATAGACAGAGCAAGCCTCTACAGGTCCTTGGTATTTTCTTTATGCATTTTTTTTTTTTTTTTTAATATATGGTGTGGACATCCACTACCTGAGATGCTCTCCATAAGCTCAGGCTTCTGTCCTCACCACTGACACACACACTTCTACTCAACTCCTACTCAGTCTTAAGATGGATATCAGCCCTTTCATTAATCATTTTCCAGCCTTGATTTGCCTCATACACTGCACCAAGTAAATTAGGTTCCCATTCTCTGTGGCCCTATCCCTGTACTTACCACACTGGTGCTATTTTCTAACCATTTATACGTCTTCCTCTCTCAGTAATCAATACAATTACCATGGCATGGGCAGATAGTGTGTGTGTGTGTGTGTGTATACATATATATAATCTCGGCACCTAGCATGGGGTCTTATACATGATATGGGCATTTAACACAAGGTTGTTAATCAAATGCCTATTCTAGTCAGTTTTCTCACCTATTGAGAAAACCTCAGTTTTCTCACTTGTTGAAATGAAAAATCATACTTTCCCTATGTAGTTCATCTATCCTCACACTAAATGAAAAAATGTATGTAAAGTGCTTAGCAAAGATTCTGTCACATGGTAAGGATAAGTGAGTGATTGAATCAGCAAACATTTGAGTGCCTACTATGTCCTGGATCACGAATGTAAAAATATTTTTCCAGTGATAAGCACTCATAAATAGAATCGTACATTTAATAATCACAGTGTGATTGTTACAATATTAAGACAAACAGGTACATATGTTTTTTGCCTGTTTAATTATAATAATGCTAATAATATGAATAACCCTGTTCAAGTTATTGAAGAATAATGAGAAGAGTAAGAAATGTAGAGTTTGCAAACATTGGAGTTCTGAACCAGATGATAGCACTCAATGCATAACCAGTTATGAATTCTAGGGTTAGTGAATTTAATACATTTTATATCATTGCAAATGTTTGCTCTACTCCCAGGGAAGATTAAAAATAAAAAATTCCTGTGTTTGGCTCAGGAGCTTCCTTCTCTCCTGGCAGTATGCATCAGACTAAATGTCACAAGAATATTTCAGCATATGTGGGTAAATATTTACACTCATTTTAAGCAGATATTCCAAATTCCTTGTTGTTTTTCAGCAGAGGCCTAAACCTGGTGGTAAAAGTCATGAATAGAACTTTTTCATTCTCACTAAGTGAGAAGGGGATTTTCATCATTCTTTCCTCCAGGGTGCTCTATTTTTCTCCTTCCATTCTCTTTGGGTTGAACTATTAGAAGGGAGAACTGGCCCTCTGCCATGGATCTCTCTGCCACGCCACTTCAAATTATTGCTCCATGGTCCCTGGGAGCCACTAGAAGATTCAGCTGCAAGCTCAGGAAAAAAAAATATATATATACACATATGCAAAATATATACATATATATATGTATATGCAAAATACAACGTTTCAGCTTTGGATTACAAAATGTGGACAATGACTAAGCTTCTGATTCTATGAGTAATGAGAAATAATGGCTGGAACAAATTAAAGATTGTACTTGTTCTAATGTGGAGAGCAAAAGGGTATATCAATGGGAGAATACTGCTGGGATGACAGGTTGATACTACACAAAGCTTGGGTGATAGAGATTTTTGTGTTTATGGTACACTGAAATGCTGTCTTTGTGTCTTTGTGTGTGTGTGTGTGTGTGTGTGTGTGTGTATTTTCCTGGAAATTTCCCTTGCTTTCCAAAATCTCCCAATAGTAGAAGCTCTCCCTTGCAGAAAAGGCATAAAGATCTCTGTTAATAGAGCAAAAGAAGACACTAGGCAAAGCTTCACCCTGGTCCAATAGGCGGGTGAATCTTCACTGGTGCCACAGAGTTGACCCATCAGGAAGCAAGATGACTCAGTTTTGTGCCCTTGTATTTGTTGGTTATTGCCTGCAGGGTCCCCAAGAAGTTTGAAGTTGAAGGCTATCAGCAGTATGTAGAACTCCTTCAAAACTAGGTAGATGAGGATTTGAGACTTGATTCTCAAAACAATGGGTAACCACGAATGGATTCTGAGTAGTAAAAATTTGTCACCACAGCTGTCCAGTGGGAGAGTAAGTCAGCAATGCATACTACAGGATGGTTAAAATAGGCATCTATATAGCTATAGATATAAATATATAGACGTAGACATAAATATGGATATAGGTATAATATTTATTATGGAAATTGGCTCATGTGACTATAGAAGCCAATAAATCCTACCACCTACCATCTACAAGCTGGGGAACCAGGAAAGCTAGTAATATAATTCAGTCTGAGTTCAATGGCCTGAGAACAATGGTTAGGGTTCTCCCAGTGGTGTAGCTCCCAATCTAAGTATAAGGGCTGGGGAGTCTGTGAGTTGAGGTGGGGGACCCCACTAGTATTAGTCCTGTTGTCTGAGGGCCCAAGAACCAGATGAATGATGTCCAAGGGCATGAGAAAATGGATGATCCAGTGGAAGAAAAAAAAAAAGAAGAAAATCACGCTTTCTCCAACTTTTTGTTCTATCAGGTTCTCAACCTATTAGTGCTGCCCACCCACATTGGTGAGGATGATCTTCCTTACTCAGTCTACAAATTCAAATACAACATCCTCAATGACACACACAGAAATAATGTTTTACCAGCTATCTGGGCAACCCTTAGCCCAGTCAAGTTAACACATAAAATTAACCATTATGGCCATAGAGGCAAGCTTGTGAATAACACTTTAAAAATGATGTGATTTGCTGTGATTGCTGAGGCACTAGCAGCATTTTGAGGTCCTGCAGAGATTAGCACTAAGAGAACCCAATATGGCACAGAAGATGTGTCCAACACAGCCAGCCAATAATTGAGCACAGTTTCTGGCACATAAAAGGCAGCTCATTTAATAAATATTAGTTATTATTTTCTCTTTAATTATGCAGTTAAGATAATTTAAAATTATCTTTATGCTAAAGAGCATAGATTGAATAGAGGAGAATAAGACTTTCAGCAAACTTTGGAACAGATTTTTTTTTTTATTTATTTATTTATTTATTTTTTTTGAGACAGAGTCTTGCTCTGTCGCCCAGGCTGGAGTGCAGTGACCGGATCTCAGCTCACTGCAAGCTCCGCCTCCCGGGTTTACGCCATTCTCCTGCTTCAGCCTCCAAAGTAGCTGGGACTACAGGCGCCCGCCACCTCACCCGGATAGTTTTTTTGTATTTTTTAGTAGAGACGGGGTTTCACCGTGTTAGCCAAGATGGTCTCTATCTCCTGACCTCGTGATCCGCCCATCTCGACCTCCCAAAGTGCTGGGATTACAGGCTGGAGCCACTGCGCCCGGCCCAGAAGATATTTTTGAATCATAAGTTGTGTTGTCATGAGGACTTCATGAGTTAATCTATGTACATTGCTGAATATAGTGTATGGTACAGAGTATGGACTGAATAAACATTGAATTTTATTGAAATATTTGTTGAATAAATGGGTAAGTGAACAATGAATGTCAATCTTGGTTAGTCTGAATTGTAGAGCATTAGAGCTAGAAGAGTTCTTACATATTGGCTGTTCAAACTTCCTCTTTTTATAGAAGACAACATTGAGGCTCATAGAGGCAAAACTACTCTTCTAAGGACCAACAGTTAGCTACTGGCAAAACACTCAAGGATAATTGATAATATTTTAATGTCTTGCTCCAATTATCTATTGACAATACTCTGATAATACAAATAAATCTGGTAATTATAATAATAATAGCTATCATTTCTCTACTACTCAGAATGTGTCAACCATGTTATGCTTATGTGGGGCGTTTACTATCCCCATTTCACATATAGGGAAAATGTGATTTCAATAATGAAGTACCTTGCCCATCTTTCAAAAGAAAGGTCAGAAATCAAACACAAGCTTTGCTGTGTCTAATTCTCTTATGCTTTATCTCTGTGCTACACAGACGTGGTGTTTGACGATAATTATTTCATCTTGTCATCCTTGCAAGATTCACGTGAAAGGAGGAGATGGAAGTCCAATAACATATGACAGGAAACAAGGGCATAGAAAGAAAGCAAGAGAAGTGAGCCATGGACCTGCAGAAAATTTCAAACCAAGATTCCTCTTGCCTCCATCTGCTGAATTTGCCATTTGTTACAACAACAACAAAAAAATCCCTTCTGGGAAAGACTCACTTAACTCCAGATACTTTTCCAAGACATTCTTGGAGCTGAGACTAGCATATCCAATTTGGCAGTGCGAAGTGTGATTTTAATTAGGCCATTTCCCTCTGGGGGCTGGGGGCTTTGCTGGCTGAACTTCATAAAGGAGTCTGTGGGTGGGCAGTACACAAGGAGCTCAGAGGTGAGGAGCATTCAGGACAAGCCTCCCAGAGGGTCCTGGCTGTCGTTTTGTGAAATTTCCTCTATTTCTTCCTCCTCTTAAAGTAATTGGAAATTGCTGTACCTGGGGAGAAATGTGGCTTCCCTTGGATAGGAATGGGCTTTAGAACTTTTGGATAAGAGCCAGGTAATATCCAGGGCATTTGTTTTCCAGCCATGGGACTCCTGTGTGGATCAATCACTCAATTCAGACAGGTGTCCACCTTTCTTGCTCAATGAAGTCCCTTCTAGGCCAAGCGAGGCTGGTTATGCCACTACCCAAGTAAAAAGTTCATGTTTTCTCTGTCCATGAAATAATGTAGTCCCAACATTCTCTTCTTCAGCATGTCTAGTGATTTAAGGGTTTTGATTTCTACAAGGGAAAACATATAGAAATATATCGTTGGCGTCTGACTCTATCTCTTCCATGCTACAAACCCAGCTGCACAAGCCAAATTTGTGATCACTCAAAAGGGACTGACTAAAAGCTACCCAGAGGATGAAAACCAAGTAGCTCTCAGAAAACCTGAGACTCGAGAGAGAACCTCTTGCACATCTTCTTTGGTTCGTTATCATTCTTTTGAAAACTGGATATTCACCTTTCATTTTGAGAAGTTTGAGGGAATTTTTAAAATGCAAAACCCATTCACATTGCTTTTCTGCTTTAAAATACTCTAACAGGTCCTTAGAATACTCATAGTAAGGACCTTGCGATTGCATCAAGCTTTCTTTTTCTTTTTCTTTTTTTTTTTTAATTGATACAAGACATTTGTGCATTTATATTGGGTACACGCATATTTTGTTACATGCATAGAATGTACAATGGTGAAGTCAGAGTCTTTTGGGTATCTGTCATCCTATTTGTTGGGAACATTTCAAGTTCTCTCTTCTATTTCACAATAGCACCAAGCTTTCTTTTTGCTGTGACCTTCACATTGCTCTCCAGCTTTGTTTTCTCTTGTTCCACCCCACCACCCATACTTCCCAAACCAAATTTTGCCCTTGATATTTTCATACATTATTTTCACACTTACTGCAATACCCTTTAAGCCTCTTCTCTCTCCATCAGTGGGCTCCCCTTCCCCTTCATCCTCATCTCTAGTCCTGTCCCACTTGCTTGGCCAAACTTGCTAGGCTAACTTCTCATTCTTCATATGTCAGATTAGAAGTTACCTACTCTGAAAAACTTTGCCCAAATACTCTTCTTTCATTCACTGAAAAACCTGGAGCACCCAACCACACCCTCTTGCAAGGACCTGTCTTAACATCTATTTTAGCACTCAACATGCTATATTCTAATTGCCTGTTTAATTTGCTCTCCTCCATTAAATTGTAAGCTCTCGTGAAACTAAAGACCAGGTTTGCGTATTTTTTATTTTTTATTTTTAATAATTGTATCCCTATTTCAGTGTCAGGTATATTGTAGACATGCAATAAATATGTGCTAAATTAATGAATGAGACCCCAGAGGGTATCATGTAAAACCTTTAATAATCTTTGTTATTTCCTGGGGATTAGATACTTCTCTTAAAGATATGCAGAATTGGCCAGGCACGGTGGCTCACACCTGTAATCCCAGCCCTTTAGGAGGCTGAGATTATCTGAGGTCAGGAGTTTGAGACCAGCCTGGCCAACATGGTAAAACCCCATCTCTACTAAAAAAAAAAAAAAAAAAAAAAAAGTTAGCTGGGCGTGGTGATGGGCACCTGTAGTCCCAGCTGCTCTGAAGGCTGAGGAATGAGAATTGCTTGAACCCAGGAGGCGGAAGTTGCAGTGAGCTGAGATCATACCACTGCACTCCAGCCTGGGCAACAGAGTGAGACTCTGTCTCTAAATATTTTTTAAAAATGCAGAATTTGGAGGGTTGTTGCAAATTTTTTTTCAATTTTTTTTTTTTTTTTTTTGAGACGGAGTCTCGCTCTGTCGCCCAGGCTGGAGTGCAGTGGCCGGATCTCAGCTCACTGCAAGCTCTGCCTCCCAGGTTTACACCATTCTCCTGCCTCAACCTCCCAAGTAGCTGGGACTACAGGCACCCGCCACCTCGCCCGGCTAGTTTTTTGTATTTTTTAGTAGAGACGGGGTTTCACCATGTTAGCCAGGATGGTCTCGATCTCCTGACCTCGTGATCCGCCCGTCTCAGCCTCCCAAAGTGCTGGGATTACAGGCTTGAGCCACCGTGCCCGGCCTCAATTTTTATTTTAAGTTCAAGAGTACATGTGCAGGTTCATTGTATAGGTAAACTCATGACTTGGGTGTTTGATGTACAGATTATTTCATCACTAAGGTATTAAGTAGCCTAGTACCTGTTATTTTTTATGATCCTCTCCCTCGTCCCACCCTCTGATAGGCCCCAGTATCTGATATTTCCCTCTACGTGTTTTCATCATCTAGCTCCCACTTACAAGTGAGAACATGTAGTATTCAATTTTCTGTTCCTGCATTAGGTTGCTAAGGATAATAGCCTCCAGCCCTATCCATGTTCCTGCAAAAGACATGATCTTGTTCTTTCTTATGGCTGCATAATATTCCAAGGTGTATATACATTACATTTCCTTTATCCCATCTACCATTGATGACCATTTAGGTTGATAATTTTTAAGTAGACAGTAAGGACTGTTGGCAGTAAACACTGAGATTTTGGAAAATTTTGGGTAAACACCAAGTTTTGGTAATATTTTAAAATATTGACCTAAAGTATGGCAAGTACAAGTGTGAGTAAGTTGTATTTGCTCTGGAATCCTATTTATGTGGTTGCTCAAAGAATATGTATAAGCACATTAATCTGATTGGATACCTTCGTATTCACCAATACAGAACTAAGGGCCTAGGACACAGAAATTTTGGTAGAGATAAACCTAGGTATATCCAAGAGGTCATGAAACTTAGCTTAGGTGAGAGAAGCTGCCCTTCTGTGTTTCTCCAAAGGGAAGGGTGCTAAGCTGAACCTAGAAAATTATTCAGCAAATTTAAGAATGAGGGAATAGCCAAAAAGAGAATCTGGCTAGAGGAGAGCTTATATGTAGTTGAACTAAGACAATAAGAATAGCTGGAATACAAGAATTGTTCAGAATTAAATTTTATAAATGTTGTCTTTCTAGTCTATATAGCATCCTATACTTTATGGAGCATAGACAGATTCCCAAAAGTCCTGGGTAAGTTCAAAGCTGGTTCATAACCATCTCTTAATCAATGTTAACAACATGAATGATACAATGCACCATAATCTTATGGAGATGGTTATAGAAATAAAGACCTCATGTAAGAAGCAATTTCTAAGCATCAGGCAAAGCACTGACATTTGACTCCTCTCTTAGTAAGAGTTCTTCAGAGAGAAACAACTGATAGAATAGGATAGATGGATAGATAGATAGATAGATAGATAGATAGATAGATAGATAGATAGACAGATATATGTACATACAGACAGGAAGAGAGAGAAAGGAAAAGGAATTTATGAATGAAATTAGCTCACTCCACTATGAAGACTGATAAGTCCTACAATAGGCTGTCTGCAAGCCAGAGAACCAAGGAGTCCTCGAGTATGGCTCAGTCCAAATCCAGACGCCTCAAAACAGGGAAGCTGGTAGTGTCATTCAGTCCAAACCTGAAAGCCATAGAACCAAGGATACTGGTGGGGTGACTCTCTGTCTAAGACTGAAGGCCTGAGAGCCCAGGGGGCCACTTATGTGAGTTCTGGGGTCCAAAGGCCAAATAACCTGGAGTTCTGATGTCCAACAGCAGGAAAGGAAAGCAACATGTCACCCTTTCTTCATCATTTTTTCCATTCAAGCCTCTGACTGATTGACTTATCTGACTGCTCACATGGAAGGCAGCTCATTCCCACTCAGTCTGCCAACTCAAACATCAGTCATCTCCAGAAACACCTTCACAGAAACACCTAAGGCAACACAATTATTCTAATCAAATGCCAAAATACCTGAGTTTCCCTTTTAGCAGAAAAGAGACCAGCACAGTGCCTAGTGAAGCATTGAGAATAATTAATTATTTACCAGCTACCTGGATATTCTTTAATCCAGTCCGGTTTACACCCAAAACTAATCATCAACAACTTCCAAGTTCAAATAACCACCATGACTCAAGTTATTACTCTCACTGGCTTCTGTTCTGATACATTCATTTTTTTCAGAGAAAATACCTTCATTTTTTCCTTTCAGAGAAAGGAAAGAAATTCTTTCTTTTCTTAGGTATCCTCTATGGCTTCTTAACTTAGCAGAAGTTAACAATAGCTGCTCATAAAAATAATAGGCACAAAAAAAGCAGCAGAAACCTTGGCAGAGGTAAATGCCCCATCTGACAGCTTTGAAGAGAGTAGTGGATCTCCCAGCCTGGAGCTTGAGATCTGAGAATGGACAGACTGCCTGCTGAAGTGGGTCCCACCCCTGAGTAGCCTAACTGGGAGACATCCCCACCAGGTGCAGACCAATACCTCACACCTCACATGGCGGGGTACACCCCGAGACAAAGCTTCCAGAGCAAGAATCAGACAGCAACACTCACTGTTCAGCAATATTCTATCTTCTGCAGCCTCTGCTGCTGATACCCAGGCAAACAGGGTCTGGAGTGTACCTCAAACAAACTCCAACAGACCTACAGCTGAGGGTTCTGACTGTTAGAAGGAAAACTAACAAACAGAAAGGGCACCCACACCAAAACCCCATCAGTACATCACTATCATCAAAGACCAAAGGGAGATAAAACCACAAAGATGGGGAAAAAGCAGTGAAGAAAATCTGGAAATTCAAAAAATCAGAGCACATCTCCCCCTCCAAAGGAACACAGCTCATCGCGAGCAATAGAACAAAGCTGGATGGAGAATAACTTTGATGAGTTGAGAGAAGAAGGCTTCAGTCTATCAAACTTCTCAGAGATAAAGGGGGAACTACATAACCAGCGCAAAGAAACTAAAAACCTTGAAAAAAGAATGGACGAATGGATAACTAGAATAATCAGTGCAGAGAAGATCTTAAAAAAACTGATAGAGATGAAAACCATAACACAAGAACTACATGAAAAATGCACAAACTTCAGTAACCGACTCAATCAACTGGAAGAAAGAGTATCAGTGATTGAAGATCAAATGAATGAAATGAAGTGAGAAGAGAAGTGTAGAGAAAAAAGAGTAAAAAGAAATGAACAAAGCCTCTAAGAAATATGGGATTATGTGAAAAGACCAAATCTATGTCTGATTGGTGTGCCTGAAAGTGACGGGGAAAATGGAATCAAGTTGGAAAACACTCTTCAGGATATCATCCAGGAGAACTTCCCCAACCTAGTAAGGCAGGCCAACATTCAAATTCAGGAAATACAGAGAACGCCACAAAGATACTCCTTGAGGAGAGCAACTCCAAGACACAAAACTGTCAGATTCACCAAAGTTGAAATGAAGGAAAAAATGTTAAGGGCAGCCAGAGAGAAAGGTCAGGTTACACACAAAGGGAAGCCCATCAGACTAACAGCGGAACTCTCAGCAGAAACCCTCCAAGCCAGAAGAGAGTGGGGGCCAATATTCAACATTCTTAAGAAAAGAATTTTCAACCCAGAATTTCATATCCAGCCAAACTAAGTTTCATAAGTGAAGGAGAAATAAAATCCTTTACAGATAAGCAAACGCTTAGAGATTTTGTCACCACCAGGCCTGCCCTAAAAGAGATCCTGAAGGAAGCACTAAACATGGAAAGGAACAACCAGTACCAGCCATTGCAAAAACATGCCAAAATGTAAAGTCCATCGATGCTGGGAAGAAACTGTATCAACTAACGAGCAAAATAACCAGCTAATGTGATAATAACAGGATCAAGTTCACACATAACAATATTAACCTTAAATGTAAATGGACTAAATGGTCCAATTAAAAGACACAGACTGGCAAATTGGATAAAGAGTCAAGACCCATCAGTTTGCTGTATTCAGGAGACCCATCTCACATGCAGAGACACACATAGGCTCAAAATAAAGGGATGTAGGAAGATCTACCAAGCAAATGGAAAACAAAAAAGCAGGGATTGCAATCCTAGTCTCTGATAAAACAGACTTTAAACCATCTAAGATCAAAAGAGACAAAGAAGGCCATTACATAATGGTAAAGGGATCAATTCATCAGGAAGAGCTAACTATCTTAATATATATGCACCCAATACAGGAGCACCCAGATTCATAAAACAAGTCCTTGGAGACTTACAGAGAGACTTAGACTCCCATACAATAATAATGGGAGACTTTAACACCCCACTGTCAACATTAGACAGATCAACGATACTGAAAGTTAACAAGGATATCCAGAAATTGAACTCAACTCTGCACCAAGCGGACCTAATAGACATCTACAGAACTCTCCACCCCAAATCAACAGAATATACATTCTTCTCAGCACCACATCGCACTTATTCCAAAATTGACCACATAGTTGGAAATAAAGCACTCCTCAGCAAATGTAAAAGAACAGAAATTATAACAAACTGTCTCTCAGACCACAGTGCAATCAAACTAGAACTCAAGACTAAGAATCTCAATCAAAACTGCTCAACTACATGGAAATGGAACAATCTGCTCCTGAATGACTACTGGGTACATAACAAAATGAAAGCAGAAATAAAGATGTCCTTTGAAACCAATGAGAACAAAGATACAACATACCAGAATCTCTGGGACACATTTAAAGCAGTGTGTAGAGGGAAATTTATAGCACTAAATGCCCACAAGAGAAAGCAGGAAAGATCTAAAATTGACACCATAACATCACAATTAACAGAACTAGAGAAGCAAGAGCAAACACATTCAAAAGCTAGCAGAAGATAAGAAATAACCAAGATCAGAGCAGAACTGAAGGAGACAGAGACACAAAAAACCCTCCAAAAAATCAATGAATCCAGGAGTTGGTTTTTTGAAAAGATCAACAAAATTGATAGACCACTAGCAAGACTAATAAAGAAGAAAAGAGAGAAGAATCAAATAGACACAATAAAAAATGATAAAGGGGATGTCACCATCGACCCCACAGAAATACAAAGTACCATTAGAGAATACTATAAACACCTCTATGCAAATAAATTAGAAAACCTAGAAGAAATGGATAATTTCCTGGACACTTACACTCTCCCAAGACTAAACCGGGAAGAAGTTGAATCCCTGAATAGACCAATAGCAGGCTCTGAAATTGAGACAATAATTAATAGTCTATCAATAAAAAAAAGTCCAGGACCAGACAGATTCACAGCCAAATTCTACCAGAGGTACAAGGAGAAGTTGGTACTATTCCTTCTGAAACAATTCCAACCAATAGAAAAAGGGGAATCCTCCCTAACTCATTTTACAAGGCCAACATCATCTTCATACCAAACTCTGACAGAGACACAACAAAAAAAGACAATTTTAGACCAATATCTCTGATGAACATCAATGCAAAAATCCTCAATAAAATACTGGCAAACCGAATCCAGCAGCACATCAAAAAGCTTATCCACCATGATCAAGTGGGCTTCATCCCTGGGATGCAAGGCTGGTTCAACACACACAAATCAATAAACGTAATCCAGCATATAAATAGAATCAAAGACAAAAACCACATGATTATTTCAATAGATGCAGAAAAGGCCTTTGACAAAATTCAACAGCCCTTCATGCTAAAAACTCTCAATAAATTTGGTATTGATGGAACATATCTCAAAATAATAAGAACTATTTATGACAAACCCACAGCCAATCTCATACTGAATGGGCAAAAACTGGAAGCATTCCCTTTGAAAACTGGCACAAGACAGGGATGCCCTCTCTCACCACTCCTATTCAACATAGTGTTGGAAGTTCTGGCTAGGGCAATCAGGCAAGAGAAAGAAATCAAGAGTATTCAGTTAGGAAAAGGAAGAAGTCAAATTGTCCCTGTTTACAGATGACATGATTGTATATTTAGAAAACCCCGTCATCTCAGCCCAAAATCTCCTTAAGCTGATAAGCAACTTCAGCAAAGTCTCAGGATACAAAATCAATGTGCAAAAATCACAAGCATTCTTATACACCAGTAACAGACAAACAGAGAGCCAAATCACGAATGAACTCCCATTCACAGTAACTTCAAAGAGAATAAAATACCTAGGAATCCAACTTACAAGGGATGCAAAGGACTTCTTCAAGGAGCACTACAAACCACTGCTCAGTGAAATAAAAGAGGACACAAACAAATGGAAAAACATACCATGCTCATGGATAGGAAGAATCAATATCATGAAAATGGCCATACTGCCCAAGGTAATTTATAGATTCAATGCCATCCCCATTAAGCTACCAATGACTTTCTTCACAGAATTGGAAAAACTGCTTTAAAGTTCACATGGAACCAAAAAAGACCCTGCATTGCCAAGACAATCCTAAACCAAAAGAACAAAGCTGGAGGCATCATGCTACCTGACTTCAAACTATACTAAAAGGCTACAGTAAGCAAAACAGCACAGTGCTGGCACCAAAACAGATATATAGACCAATGGAACAGAACAGAGCCCTCAGAAATAATACCATACATCTACAGCCATCTGATCTTTGACAAACCTGATAAAAACAAGAAATGGGGAAAGGATTCCCTATTTAATAAATGGTGCTGGGAAAATTGGCTAGCCATAAGTAGAAAGCTGAAACTTACTCCTTATACGAAAACTAATTCAAAATGGATTAGAGACTTAAATGTTAGACCTAAAACCATAAAGACCCTAGAAGAAAACCTAGGTAATACCATTCAAGACATAGGCATGGGCAAGGACTTCAAGTCTAAAACACCAAAAGCAACAGCAACAAAAGCCAAAATTGACAAATGGGGTCTAATTAAACTAAAGAGCTTCTGCACAGCAAAAGAAACTACCATCAGAGTGAACAGGCAACCTACAGAATGGGAGAAAATTTTTGCAATCTACTCATCTGACAAAGGGTTGATATCCAGAACCTATAAAGAACTCATTCAAATTTACAAGAAAAAAACAAACAACCCCATCAAAAAGTGGGCAAAGGATATGAACAGACACTTCTCAAAAGAAGACATTCATACAGCCAACAGACACATGAAAAAATGCTCATCATCACTTGCCATCAGAGAAATACAAATCAAAACCACAATGAGATACCATCTCACACCAGTTAGAATGGCAATCATTAAAAAATCAGGAAACAACAGGTGCTGGAGAGGATGTGAAGAAATAGGAACACTTTTACACTGTCAGTGGGACTGTAAACTAGTTCAACCATTGAGGAAAACAGTATGGCGATTCCTCAAGGATCTAGAACTAGAAATACCATTTGACCCAGCCATCCCATTACTGGGGATATACCCAAAGGATTATAAGTCATGCTGCTATAAAGACACATGCACACGTATGTTTATTGTGGCACTCTTCACAATAGCAAAGACTTGGAATCAATCCAAATGCCTATCAGTGACAGACTGGATTAAGAAAATATGGCACATATACACCATGGAATGCTATGCAGCCATGAAAAAGGATGAATTCGTGTCCTTTGTAGGGACATGGATGCAGCTAGAAACCATCATTCTCAGCAAACTTTCGCAAGAACAGAAAACCAAATACCACATGTTCTCACTCACAGGTGGGAATTGAACAATGAGATCACTTGGACACAGGAAGGGGAGCATCACACACCAGGTCCTATTGTGGGGAGGGGGGCGGGAAGGATAGCATTAGGAGATATACCTGATGTAAATGACGAGTTAATGGGTGCAGCACACCAACATGGCACATGTATACATATGTAACAAACCTGCATGTTGTGCACATGTACCCTAGAACTTAAAGTATAATAAAAAAATTAATTACTTATGTATAAGTCCAATAAAATATGTATCATATCTGTATTGTAAAAGTTATAAAATGCAAATGAAATAAAATTAAAGAAGATTTAAATGAAAAAAATAATAATAGGCACAATTTTTTCTATTTTCTAGTGTAGTAATTCCCAACGTGACTTCCTCAAAACACCTATTGTAAGAGATGTGAATGAACACGAAGCAAAAAACAAAACATTTCCCAGCAAAAAAGTTTGAGAAACGATATAGCCCCCTCTTAGGAAGTCACATTGCATTTCAGGATGTTCAGAACCTTGATAAGTCCTTTTAAAGAAAACTACCAGCCTAAAAGAAACTATTTGACCTTAGAATTTAATTTTTTGAGAAATACTAAATTAATATTTCACAGAAAAACATCTATGGAAGCTCTAGAACCTCACCTAAGGACTGTGATTGTATGTTCCCAAATATCTGTACCCAATATTATGTTTATATATTTTAAAATCAATTACTTATCTATTGACTTGTCAAAAATTATTTTATGAACACACAGAGTGGAATGATAGACAGTGGAGGGTACAAAAGATGGGAGGGTCTGAAGAGAGCTGAGGGGTGAAAAATTGTCTACTGAATACAGTGTTTAGCATTTGGGTGATGGGTACACTAAAAGCCCACTTTTTACCACTATACAATGTATGCATATGAGAAATCTTCCCTTGACTCTGAAAATACATAAAGCTTAAAAAACAGAAGTGTAGAAAAAATATATTAGCTAGTCATTTATTATTATAAATGTGATCTATTTTGTATTGTCTTTTCCAATTGAGATAAAATATATATTCTGCTTTATTAGGAGCTAGAAAATTAAATTCCACAAAAGTGTTCCCTAAGTGCAAGATGCTGAGTTATACATTGATAAAAGGTCGAAAATAACAATAATAGTATTTTAAATAGTAATGGCTACATTTTACTGAGCTCTGAAACATGGGTCAAAAATTATCTTGAGTATTTTTACAACTGTTTTCTCATTTAGTACTCCCAACGGCCCTATGAAAATGGTGTTATTATTATTCCTGTTTTACAGATGGAGAAACTGAGGCTCAGAGAGGTTAAATAACTTGCCCAAAGTCATAAAGCTAATATGTGGTATAGTCTGTGATTAGTTATTTGATGCTCTTAACCTCAAGATTCGTCATCTATATCACAGAAGTGATGGGGTTTAAACATACCAAGTCTATTTTAAATTGCTTCCAGGAAAATAGTGCTTACTGTTTCAGCTAAGACCAGTGTGGATTCTCTACCAAGGATAAGTAAAAAGTTACGGAGCCTCCCGGCCTTCATTTAAGCAGCAACATACAAGGATGAGATGCAACAGATGCAACCCAAGTTGAGCACTGGCTCCATGGATCAACCTTTCCTGGTAGCACTCAAGAGAAGATTTTGTTTTTTCAAGTGTGAGGGTAAGTAAGCTGTAACCAAGTGGTTTTGTATTCTCAAAATTATGAGTTTGGCTTTGAGGTGCAGCAATCTATCAATGGTATAGTCACATATAATCTTAATTAACTTCATGCAATGCATATGAGAAAATATTTGTCATTTGAAATCAAAGCAAAATAGGCAATGACTCTCGGTTAACTTGGAATTGTGAAACAAATGAAAGAGATTGTCCTTGCTGTAAAAGCTCCACATGGGATATGAGGAAACTTCCCAGCTTTTGACTAATAGAAGTCCTTCAAAAAGGCAGTAGAGCTGCTTTCATCTGAAGGCAGAGGAGCTGTGAAACAAACATGATCATGGCATTTTCTTCTTAGAGTAATTAGTGACTTTCCATCACACTCAGTGTCATGAATCCATATATTTGAATTATGAGGACTTACATTAGTGGGCCCTTAATTCTCCAGCAATGTCTACCACACTCATTCCTTAGACATCTAAACTCCCCAGTCAGATTGAATTCCCTGCAGTACCTGGAAGATTCCCAGGACTCTCTTGACTTTTCACATGCCTTTCTTTTAAGGCCAAAATTCTTTCCCACTCTTTCCCCATTCTGCCTGGCTACTTACTATCACTTCATTTATTTTTTTAAATCATGATTTTTTTCATTTAGTCGACAACTTGTTTGGGGTATCTAAAATAATGTCAGAGCAAGGCAGACTTAAGAAATTTGACCAAAAGAAATGAAAAGCAGTTAAAAAAATAGAAAAGAAAATGTTTATGAGAGACAAAGGAAATAAAACATAAATACAATTGGTGTCACCAAAAATGTTATCTAGACAAATAAAACATAAAAATAAAATAAATCAAACATTTGATTATATCACTCTTCTGTTTAATACATCAGAATGTGTGCTTTACCAAGGCTGAACTGTATCTCCAAAGACACATGAAATCCTCAAATTTTCTCCAGTGCCCTTCCTTTCTAGAGGGGGAAAATAATACTTATTTATTAAATCAATAAGTTGGAGTACTCTGAAAACAAATTAGATTTCCTCAAAAGATAGAAAGTTCCCCACCACAGACAATGTTCCTCACCACAGATAATGTTCATGGAACTGCTAAAAGTATGAGAACATTTCTGGTAAATGCAACAGCACCATATGCAAAGGCAGGAAGGAGAGTAAGTGGAGATGGAAGGAAAGAAGCAAAAAGAAGAAAGTCTCCATTGGAAAGTACACAGGAGAATACCATGAAGAAATTTGTCAATACAGAAAGGCTTTGGGCACTTTTGTCAAAAGTTGGCTTTTTTTTTTTTTTTTTTTTTTTTTTTTTTTTTTTTTTTTT
>NC_045447.1:23034459-23068451 GCF_002776525.5 Piliocolobus tephrosceles | reverse complement strand
TTTTTTTTTTTTTTTTTTTTTTTTTTTTTTTTTTTGAGACAGAGTCTTACTCTGTCACCCAGGCTGGAGTGCAGTGGCATGATCTCAGCTCACTGCAGCCTCTGCCTCCCAGGTTCAAGCAATTCTCCCACCTTAGCCTCCCAAGTAGCAGGGACTACAGGCATGTGCCACTACACCTCACTGATTTTTGTATGTTTTAGTAGAGATGGGGTTTCACCATATTGGCCAGGCTGGTCTCGAACTCCTGACCTCAGGTGATCTGCTCACCTCAGCCTCCCAAAGTACTGGGATTACAGGTGTGAGCCACCGTGCCTGGCCAAGAATTGGAAATATTTTGACATTTTATACAAAAGAGGAAGCATACTCAAATATTTGTTTTGTTTTAATTTTCTTTCATTTTTCCTGATTGTATTCACAGTGACACCAATTATATGTATATTTTATCTCCTTTGTCTGTCTTTCATGAACATTTTCTTTTCTAATGCTTTTAAACTGTTTTGTATTTCTTTAGGTCAATTTCCTTAATCCTACCTAACTCTGACCTTCTTTCCACCAATAAAGATGGTGCTTTTAATGCAGGTTTAAATGACTGTTATATTTTTCACTTTTATTTCATTACTAATCTTGCTTGCTTCCTTGCTATTTGCTTGCTTGTTTATATTTTTGTTGTTCCTTGTGTCTCCAAATATTTTTTGATCCCTTAAATCATTAAAACTATTGTTCACATTTTATAAATTCAGCCAAATAATTGGTAACAAATATAATTTCATCTGATAATATTTTCAAAGGTATTCTTCAATTACCTTCCCTTTATAAGTTTTGTTTTACCTTTTCTTTTTGTAGGTATTAGTCTAAATTCTATGCTGTCTCCCTTTGTATTATAATCCTCATTGAATAACATTAGTTTTTTTCTTTATCGGTTTTGTAAAAAAATTAGTGGTGGTGGGAGAAAAGTCCTAGGAGTAGTAGGAGAACTCACCAACTCATAGTCTAATACCTTCTAATACGGAATAGTATGTGTATATGTGTACATGAAGGGAATGTAAAATGAGAGACAGAAGCATAAGGTTTATGTTTCTCCTCTTTGTTTTCACTGAATTCTGTTGATATTGGAGAGAGGAAGGAACTGCAGATACATCTACTTTTCCATCTTAAAACTCAACTATGCAAACAGAGAATTTCAAAAGATCATTCTAGCTACACTAAACAGGTTGGAAGTAAGATGGGAAAGGAAGCTGTAAGAAAAGTGTAGATAAAAAATGATGATTGCTGGATTGGAAACAGAATGAACGGAATGGAGGTAAAACTGACAAAACGTGATGATTGTTCCAGACTCTACCCCCAATAGCCTGTGATGTTTTCAAGAGTGGAAGCTACATGTATCCATACATATATATTTCCAAGCATTTAAACCAATCACTAAGTAAATAACAATGTCTTCATTAAAACCAGACAAGAATTTATATTTTAATTCCCATTAATTTAGGTATTGTCCCAAATTAAATATTTTCTATTTCTTTTCAGAAACAACTCAGGTCACAGCAAGAGGATTTGTTTTCACAGCAAAAAGGATTTGTGTGAGAACTTTTTCTTGGGGATTGCTGTGAGATATTTTATGTCTGTTTTCCTAAAAGCACTTTAATACTTTGGAAGTAACCATTGTGGATAAGTCATTTCACTCTAAATGCCTGTTTGCACCTTTTAAAAATGGGAATAAAAGTAATAGTATTTATTTGATAGGTTTTACTTGGAAAGAGTAAGTAAGTATTCAGTGTGCTTCCCACAGGCCTTATTTGGTCTAGACATTTCTCAAGGGAGCTCCCACTTGCTCTTTCTTCCTCCTTTCTCAGAGAGGCTATCAGGCCTGTTTAGACTCTCATCTTGAACGTTTCATTATAATTTTTGCTTCCCTTTATCATAGTCCTTCTCATGGGGTTATGTAATTATATGTTTATGTGCTTGTACCTCCATTAGGTCAGAGACTATGCCATTTTATTCTCATCTCTACCAATACCTAGACATAGTAAGTCTTTAATACATTTTAAATGATTAAAAATTGATTCTCAATTGCAGGCTTCATTTATCATAGGTGAGGTTACAAACACCCCTCCTGGTCCCTTTTCCTAGAAACCCGAGTTAAAGAAAGGCCACCCACAGCCTTTGATCTTTGGGATGAACAGTGAGGCTCATCAGTGACAGAAGAAAAAAAGAGTTGTGTCCATATTTGGAAAAGCATGTCTCAGACATACGGGTTTCTATGAGCAAGAGTCACAAGCTATCATGTTTTCATGAGTCATAAATACCTTTGGTATCAACCAGTTCCAGAAGAAATTTGCTTTAATTCATGGAAGAATACATTCCATCAGAGAAGAAACATATTTCTGAAGCAGAATATAGTACCTTAGGAAAACAGATTCTTTAAAGATATAAAATAAAGCAAAATTGCAATATCATCTAATAGCAAGAGACTTTTTGTTGTTGTTGTTGTTTGTTTGTTTTTGTTTTGTTTTGTTTTGCTCTTTTGAAAGGGTAATTTGTTACTTAGTAAGCCCTTTATTTTTATTTGGGAAATTAAATAGTTGTAACTAACCCAATGGAGTTGTGTTTTGTAAATGTTGGCCTCTTATAAATCAGTTTTACTTCCTTCTCTCTAGTGGTGCCGTAGCTCATCCTAGGAAGAAAGTCAGTCGGCAATTGTTTTCTGAACTCCTGCAGGGTTCTCAGCAGCCCATTAAGTGATGGATGGTTAGAAAACTGATGACTGAGAATGTGGGGGAGGTGTGTCTACAGTTAGTCTAGTCACTATTTTATTGAAGCTGGCAGAAGAATTATTGCGTTTCTTGAACTCTAGAAATTATTTTATAAAACCAGAATATTTATAAGCTAATTCATTCTTATAATCAAACTAAATCATATTAACCAAATTTTATCCCTTGTTTATTATAATGAGTAGATTAGCTGTGTTTTTGTGAAGATTTACTATGCACTGGATGCTTTTAATTAATGTAGATATCATTTAACTCTTTTTTTTTTAATGTTATTGGGGATGAGTGGGCCAAATTCAGCGTGGTCCAGGGAAAGTCGGAATTGTCTTATTTGATTGATAGATCGATTCCATTTTTCTTTAAACAATTTTTTAAATTATGCAAGCACTACATTATGTATTTTTTAAAGACCAAAACATTTTTAAAAAGAAGTAGCAATCCCCTTTTGTTACTTGGATTATCATTTTTGGAATGGCACTTTTTAACTCTCTTACCTTTTCTTAAAAAATATATAATTTATTTCTTTGTTGTTACATTTTCTTTTGAGTTCTTACAGAACACAAGGATTTATATTTTTTTGCAAACACACCCATCATCTTTCAATCATGATCTTACAAGTTTAATTATATCACAATTTCTGGTTTAAATAATTAAACCACTCAATGTCTAGGATATACCCAGATTAAATATCTGGATATAAAGTGTATGCCACTGCACAAACTTTCTTTATTCTACTGGATAAAATTGCATTCATAAATTGTATAGTTCTGACTATGTAAATATTGTGCTTGGCTGAGTGCTATGAATTAAATGTTTCCCCACCAAATTTCAGTTGTTGCTGATGTGATAGTATTAGGAGATGCAGCTCTTAGGCTGTGATTAGGCCTTGAGTGCTTGGCCCTCATGAGTGGGATTAAGGTGCTTAATAAAAAAGGGGCTACATGCATTTTTAGTCTCCTTGCCCTTCCACCTTCCTGCCATATGAGGATATGATATTTCTCCTCTTCAGAGGATGTAGCCCTCCCCAGAAAATCAAACCTGCTGGCACCATATTTTGGGTTTTCCAGCATCCAGAATTGTGGGAAATATTAAAAACAAAAATCATATGATCATCTCAACAGATGCAGAAAAATCTTCCAATAAAATTCAACATCCCTTTATGATAAAAACTGTCAACAATCTAGGCATTGAAGGAATGTACTTCAAAATAAGAAGAGCCAACTGTGAAAAACTCACAGCCAGCAACATACTGAATGGGCAAAAGCTGGAAGTATTCCCTCTGAAAACCAGAACAAAACAAAGATGCCCTCTCTCACCGTTTCTATTCAACATATTATTGGAAGTCCTAGCCAGAAGAATCAGGCAAAAGAAAGAAATAAAAGGCGTACAAATATGAAGAGAAGAAGTCAAACTATCCCTATGTGCAGAAAATATGATTGTATACCTGGAGCACCTTGCAGTCTCTGCCCAAAAGCTACTTGATCTGATACACAACTTCAGCAACATTTCAGGATACAGAATCAAAGTACAAAAATTAGCAGCATTCCTATACCCCAACAACATCCAAGCCGAGAGACAAATCAAGATGCAATTCCATTCACAATAGCCACAGAAGAATAAAATACCTAGGAATACAGCTAGCTAAGGAGGCAAAAGACCTCTACAATGAGAATTACAAAACACTGCACAAAGAAATCATAGATGACACAAACAAATGCAAAAACATTTTGTGCTCATAGATACAAATAATCAATATTGTCAAAATGGCCATACTGCCCAAAGCGATTTACCGACTCAATGTTATTCCTATCAAACTACCAATAGGATTCTTACAGAATTAGAAAAAACTATTTTAAAGTTCATATGGAACCAAAAAGAAGCCCAAATAGCCAAGATAATACTAAGCAAAAAGAGCAAAGCTGGAGGCATCACATTACTGGACTTCAAATGATACTTCAAGACTACAGCAACCCGAACAGCATGATACTGGTATAAAAACAGACACATAGACCAATGAAACAGAATAGAGAGCCCAGAAGTAATGCTGCATACTTACAACCATCTGATCTTCAACAGAGCTGACAAAAAAAGCAATGGAGAAAGAACGCCCTATTCAGTAAATGGTGCTGAGATAACTGGCTAGCCATATGCAGAAGATTAAAACAGAACCCCTACTTATATGATATACAAAAATTAACAGAAGAAGGATTAAAAATTTAAATCTAAAGCTAAAAACTATAATAACCCTGGAAGATAATCTAAGAAGTACCATTCTGAACATAGGACCTGGCAAAGACTTCATGACAAAGATGCCAAAAGCAATTGCAACAAAAACAAAAATTGACAATAGTATTTAATTAAACTAAAGAGCTTCTGCAAAAAAAAAAAAAAAAAAAAAAAAAAAAAAAAAAAAAAAAAAAAAAAACTAACATCAGAGTAAATGGACAACCTAGAGAATGAGAGAAAATTTTTGCAAAATATGTATCTGACAATTGTCTAATATCCATAATTTATAAGGAACTTAAATTTACAAGAAACAAGCAACCCATTACAAAGTGGGCAAAGGATATGAACAGTTTTCAAAAGAAGGCATACATGTAGCCAAAAAGCATATGAAAAACTGCTCAATGTCACTAATCATTAGAGGAATGCAAGTCAAAGCCACAATGATATCATCTCACGCCAGTCAAAATGACTGTTACTAGAAAGTCAAAAAACAACAGATACTGGCGAGGCTGTGGAGAAAAGAGAAGGCTTATGCACTGCTGGTGGGAATATAAATTAGTTTAGCCATTGTGGAAAGCAGTTTGGTGATTTCTCAAAGAACCTAAAACAGAACTACCATTTGACCCAGGAATCCCATTATTAAGTATATAGCCAAAGGAATATAAATCATTCTACCATAAAGATACATTCGTGCTTATGTGCATCACAGCACTAGTCACAACAGCAAAGACATGGAATCAACCTAAATGCCCATCAGTGGTAGACTGGATAAGGAAAATGTGATATACACCATGAAATACCATGGACACAAAGAAGGGAACAAGACATGGGTGTCTATTTGAGGGTGGAGGATGGGAGGAGGGCGGTGATTAGAAAACTACCTATCAGATACTATGCTTATTGCCTAGGTGATAAAATAATGTGTACAGCAAACTTCTACAGCATGCAATTTACTTGTATAACAAACCTACACATGTACCCTTGAACCTAAAATAAAAGTTAAAAAAAAACAACAAAAAAAAACAGAACAGTGAGAAGTAAAGTTCTGTTTATTATAAATTTCCCAGTCTCAGGTGTTTTGTTATAGCAGCATAAATGGATTAAGACACTAAACCACCAGTTTTTGCTCTGTGATCACATTTCTGTTTTGGTATACTTTTTTGTTTGTTTGTTTTTATTGGTGTTAATGATTGCCTTGAGAACAGCAAGGGGGATGTTTGTCTCCATGATTCAATCACCTCCCACCAGTCCCCTCTTCCAACACTGGGAATTGCAATGCGACATGCGATTTGGGTGGGGACACAGAGCCAAATCATATCACATCCTCACAAACACACCTGTAAATGTTTTAACAGCTACCTGAGCATCACTCAGCCCAGTCGTGTTGACACATAAAATTAAACATCACACCTTTACTTTCAGTGGAACACCTTTCAATAATGCTTTTTCCATTAAAAAAATGTGTGGTCAAAACCAGTAGTTACTCAATCAGTTATAACGTTTTAAAACTTGAATATATCTCTTCCAGCATCCTCTGTCTTCTGGATTCTATGTGAATTAGATTTTCCCTAAGCCTTTTAATCATTTGTTATCTTGAGATTTTTCCCCTTCACAGTCCTAGAGATTTGTATTCCCTCTTTTCTCCTACATTGGAACCTAAGATTTCTTGAGTTCTTACTTTCCTTTATCTTGGTTTACTGTCTCTTTTTTTGGAGCATATCCTCCAAAAATATTTTTGGAAAAAGTATGAGTAAAAGGCAAATTCTTCAAGATTATAAATGTCTAAACCTGTTTTCATTTGAAAATTAACAGGTAGAGATAATTCCCATACAGAAATTAAAGTTGCAAATCATTTTTCATCAGAAGTTTTAATGTATCACATGCATTACATGCATTGGAAAATTCTAATAATATTTCTTTTCTCTATACTTTGTTTATAGCCTATTACACCTTTTCTTATTTTTCCTATAACTTCTGGTTTCTGCTTTGTGTTTCTGGGGTTCTGAAAGTTTGTGATGATTTTCGTTATTGTGTGTATCTTTTGATCTACTGCAGAAGTTAGCAAAGCTTTTTTGGAAGGATCCATATAATAAATATTGTAAGCTTTGCAGGCCATAAATTCTCTATCTCAATTACTCAGCTCTGCCATTGTAGTGTGAAAGTAATTGCAGGCAATATTAAACAAGTGGGCATGGCTGTGTTTCAATAAAACTTTATTTAGAAAAATAAGTCACAAGCTGAATTTGATCTATGCCCCATAATTTGCTGCCTCTGATCTATTGTGTCGTAGACCTAGTGTATACTTTCAACATGAAAATTATTTACATTAGGGATTTGTCATTTTTCTCTGACATTGTTCTTTCTTCCTTTTCATCTGTCTTCTATTTCCGGAACTACAATTAAACAGATGATGGTGTAAAAAGCTTGATTTTATGTATTTTCTCCCTTTTTCGATATTTTTATATTTTTGCTCTTTTGTATCTTCAAATTTATTTAATTAGGAATTTTCAGAGAAAGAGAATCAATGGGATGAGAGGCTTTCTGTCTATCTATCTATTATTTATCCATCTGTTTCTCTAGATTCCGAATCTAAAATGTGGATCAGCATGCTTGAGACTTAAAAGAGTTTATGATCCAGTTTCATTCCAAAGGTGGCAGCGAGAGTTCCAGGGAGAGCTGATGATGCAGATGAAGTTTAAAGGTAGAGTCTTGAAGACTTTTTTTTACTCAGGGGAGGTTCAGTATTTTATGTTCTAATCAGGCCTTCAATAAATTGAGACCAGTTCCCATTTTGGAGGGCATCTTGCTTTAGTCTTATTCAAAAACACCCTGTCAGAAACATTCAGTATAATGTCTGACCAAGTATCTGGGTATCCTGTGGTCCAGTTAAATTAGCACATAAAATTAACTAACACGTCTTTCATCTATCCTATCTATTTAAATTTTGATTCTGCTATTATATATTTAATTTTCAAAAGCTTGTTCTTATTTTCTGAATACCCTTCTTTCATAAGATCCTACCTTTTTGTTTGCTTATTTGAATGCTGTATATTATCTTATTCCTATAAGAACACTACATTTGTTTAGCTTTTGCTTTTTATTTTTAGTTTGTTTTACTGGTCTTTACAAAAATTCTATTTTTTGAGCTTCCATTTTTAGTTTGCTCTGGTTTCTGCCTTTCATGTTAGAGGATTTACTCAAATATCTGCCAATCCTTGAGTATTCATTCATCAATACGATTTAAGGTAGTGAAAAATTAATTTTAATTTCAGGTTGTGTGAGTGGGACTTTCTGACTGGTGGGCCTCATTGAGTGATGCTAAAACAGGGACCTGGCCATATTATTGAGGATTCCTTCAAATGTGAGTATCTGTACAGTTTTAGTCTGGTCAAATTTCTTAGACAGAAACCTTTCACTTTCCTTGACTTTGGGCATATAAACCAGCTTCCATCTCGAAGGAAGTCAAGTTGTAGAAAAGGGAGCTTAGCAGTCTTGCTATTCAGGTTGTAGATTTTTGCTTAACTTTCCTATTTTTATTACATGTCTTATCTAAACCTCAGCTTTGTCCTGGGTACTCCACATCAATGGCATGTTAGTTTCACTTCTCCAAAGAGTAAGATTCCCACATTCTTTTGGCCTGGTTGGGGGAAGAGCAGCACCTGGTATTCTGGCCAGGGGAAGATATGTGTAATTATAAGTTACAGATTTATTTAAAAATTAACTTTAAAAATTAACTTTCAGTGAATCCTCCTCTTTTCAACTGTCTCCTCATTCCTACCTTGTAAGATACCAGGTGACTTTCCTGAGTCTTTGCGAAGTTTTGTGGCATGAGTCATCTTGTTTCTTTTGATCTTCTTCATGCTCCTTCAGTCATTTGGGTTTCTGCTTCCTCCCCACTGATGATGTGGTTTTCATTAATCCATCTGCTTCCCATCTTCCTAAATTTTGTTGACATACCTCATCTGCTTACTTACACCTTCTCTTTTTTTCCACTGGGTACTTCTGGGTTTATACCATGTTTATTCCTTTACAGGCACGATAATGGCATTTCAGAAGATCCAAAGAAAAATGTATGTTTTAAGTACACCATACTTAAATGAAAAACAATAACAAATATTTATTGTTTTCCTGACACATTCCACATACTTTTATATGCATCATAAATAGAGCAAGAAACAAATGGCATATTATCTCTGCCCTCTCAAATCTTTATTGTAGTAGAGGGAAATAATAAATAAAGAAATAAATGTACAAAATAGTTTTTGGTACTCATAAGTATTGTTTTTAAAAGACAAAGCAAGGTAAAGGGTAACTGGGTAATGATGGGAGGGATCTAATAAGACAGGAAATCAAAAAATCTTTCTCTGAAGAGGTGATATTTAAACAAAAACCCGAATTAGTTAAGGATATGAGGCAAGTTAGAAATTGGGGGAAAATATTTCCAAATAAAGGGATCAGCAAAGGCCTCATGGCAAATATAAACTAGACACTCAAAATGGCAAAAAGACAAGTGTGGGTGGGAGGGAATGAGCATGAAGAAACAGACCACAAAACCACAAAGGCGAGGAAAGACCAGATCATTTGGGACCTTCTGGGTCTTGGTAAGAAGGTTGAAATTTGTTCAGAATGAGAAGGAAATGTTAAAATTAATTTTCTTTCTTTTAAAGAAATTTATTTTTGCCATTCTATAAAGACTAAACTCTTGGGAGCTTAGAGGGAAAGCAGAAAGGCCTGCTGAATACTTTTGAACTAATCCAGATGAATGAATTTCATGTCTTGAACCCAGCTGGCAATGGAGGATAAAAGTAATGAGGTGGTATCAATAAGGCATAAATGGTGATGCCACTTATATTGCTGGTAAAAAAAAGACTGAGAGAGAAAAACAGGTTGAGGAATAGATCAACAAAAGTCAAAAGGTTCCTTTCAGTATATACTACTTTTGAGAGATGCCAAGTAGCAGCTTAAGTATCTCAATCTGGAATTTACGGTAGTCAGTAATGACATTTAAAGTTGTGGAACCAGATGAGATTACATAGAACAGGGATCTACAAACTATAACCATCAGTCCAAATATGGCCATTGGTTGTTTTTATTGGACATAAAACATTTGTTTTTGTATATTCTATATGGCAAATTTTGCACTACAATGGCAGAGTTAAGTAGTTGCAACAGAAACCATATTGCCCTAAAGTTTGAAATATTTACTATCTGATCTTTTATGGAAAAAGTTTGCTGACTTTTGACCTAGGGAGTAATCGAAGACAAATAAGAAAGTCAAGGATCAAGTTCTGGAGTTCACAAACATTTAAAGATTGGAAAGATGAAGGTGACCCAGCAAAAGACACTGAGAAGAAACAGCCAGTGAGGAAAGGAAAACCAGGTAGATGTGATATCCCAGGAACCAAGTACATTCTTAGGAAGAGTATTTAACTATGACAGATGTTGCTGAGAAGCAATCCAACATGAGGATGATGGGACTTGACAAGATGAATCTGTGGTGACCTTGACAAGAACAGTTTCTATGGAGTCGCAGCAATGAGGTCTAATTGTTGTGTGTTCAAGAGAAAATGGAAGGTAAGGATGTGAAAACGATTAATATAAAAAAAACTTTTCAGTTTTGCTGTAAACAAGCAGAAAAATTAGATTGTAGCTGAAAGGAGAAAAGGTGTGAAAGGAGAAAAGGTGTGAAAGAAGAAAGCACAGGTTGGTTTGCTAAGAAGGAGACTTTAAGAAAGAAATCAGAGTACAGAAAGGTTGTATTTTCAGAATCAACATCTATGGAAGGGAAGGCAAGATTGGATAAAGAAGCAACCAATGGGTCAAACAAGAAATCACAAGGGAAATTTAAAATTATATTGAGACAAATGTAATGGAAACAGCAAAACAAAACCTATGCGATGTAACAAAAGTAGTTTTAAGAGAGAAGTGCATAGCAATAAATGTCTACATTAAAAAACAAGAAAGAGGGGCCAGGCATGGTGGCTAACACCAGTAATCCCAGCCCTTTGGGAGACATGGGCAGGTGGATAACTTGAGCCCATTAGTTCAAGACCAGCCTGGGCACCATGGTGAAACCTCGTCTCTACAAAAAAATACAAAAATCAGGCCATGGTGATACCTGCCAGCAGTCCCAGCTACTCAAGAGGCTGAGATAGGAGGATTGCTTGAGCCCCAGAAGTGGAGGTTTTCAGTGAGCCAAGATTATGCTATTGCACTCCAGCATGGACAACAGAGTGAGACCCTGTCTCAAAACAAAACTAGAAGGAAGATTCAAAGTAACTAGTCTAACATTACACCTCAAGGGACTGGAAAAGAGGAGCAAACTAAACTCAAAGTTTGCAAAAGAAAAGAAATAGTACAGATCAAAACAGAAATAAATCAAATAGAAAATGGAAATATCATAGAAAAACAAATAAAACTAAGAGTTTTTTTAACAAAAATAAAATCAACAAACTCTTAGCTAGACTAAGTACGGATAAATGAAAAACAATAAATAGTATCAACAATGAAAGTAGAGATATTGCAACAGTTTCCTCAGAAATAAAAAGGATCATAAAGGGCTACTATGAACAATTATATGCAAACAAATTAAATAGCCTAGAGGAAATGGATATATTCCTAGAAAAATACAACCTACCAAGATTGAATCAGGACGAAGCAGAAAGCTTGAGCAGAACAATAACAAATAAAGAGATTAAAGAAGTAACAAAACACCTCTCAACAAAGAAAACCCGAGAAGCAGATGGCTTCATAGCTAAATTCTACCAAACATTCAAAGAAGAATTCATACAAATACTCCCGAAATCTTTCACAAAATAAAACTAAAGGGAGTACTTTCAAACACATTTTATTAGAAAAGTATCACCTTAATACCTACACCAGACATATATCACAATAAAAGAAAATTACAGGCCAATTTCTCTGAGAATCATTGATGCAGAAATCCTCAATAAAATATTAACAAATTCAATGTAACAAAAAGATTATATATCATGATTAAGTGGAATTTATCCTCGGCATGCAAGTTTGGCTTAACATATGCAAATCGATAAATGCGGTACATCATATTAACAGAATGAAAGCTTAAAACCACATAATTATCCCACTTTACACAGAAAAAGCATTCAACAAACTTCAACATTCTCTCTTGATAAAAGTCATCAACAGTTTATGTATAAAAGGAAAGCTTCTCAACATAATAAAGATCATTTATTTAAAAAACTTACAACTAGTGTTATGATCAATGAAGAAAAACTGAAAGGATATTTACTACAATCCTACACAGGGCAAGGATGTTTACTTTTGCCTTTTTCATTCAACATGGTACTGGAAGTACTAGCAAGACTAATCAAACAGGAAGAAAATGAATCAAAAGGCACCCAAATTGGAAAAAGAAGTAAAATTATTTCTGTTTGCAGATGACATTTTATCTGTAGCAAACCCCAGCGTGTACACACACACACACACACAAACATACAAAAACACATACAAACTGTTAGAATTAATAAATGAATTAAGTAAAGTTGCAGAATACAAACTCAACATGCAAAAAATTAGTAGCATTTTTATACATACATAACAACCTAACTGAAAAATACGTCAATAAAACAATCACATTTATGATAGCATATAAATACCTAGGAATAAATGTAACAAGCAAATAAAAGATATGTACAATAAAAACTATAAGACATTGATGCAACAAGTTAAATAAGACACAAATAAATGAAAAGGTATCCTATGCTCATAGATTCAAAGAATCAATATTGTTAAAATGTTCTTGCTATTCAAAGCTACACACAGATTCAATCCCTACAAAAATAGCAATGGCATTTTTCACAGAAATAGGAAAAATAATTCCACAATTTCTTAGGAACTAAAAATATGCCTCAGCAATTCAAAGAAAGCAAAACAAAATTGGAGCATAATACTTACTGACTTAAAATTATTTTATAAAACTATAGTAATTGAAACAGTATGGGTACTGCCATTAATACAGACATATCAACCAGTGAAATAGAATACAGAGCCCAGAAATCAATTTGAACATATAGGGTCAACTAAGTTTTGACAAGGGCACCAAGAGAACACAATTGGGAAAAAATAGTTTCTTTAATAAACGGCACTAGGAAAACTTTATTTCCATATGCAAAAGAGTAAAATTGGATCTTTATACCATATGCAAAAATCAACTCAAAATAGATAAAAGAGTTAACTGTAAGACCTGAGACCATAACATTCCTTGAAGAGAACATGGGAGGAAAGTTCCTTGACACTGGCCTTGGCAATGATATTTGGATACTATACCAAAATCTTAGGCTGTATAACAATAAATAAAAAAATATTACTACATCAAACCAAGAAGCTTCTACATAGTATAGGAAACAATCAAAACATGAAACAGCAGCCCATGGACTGGGAAAAAAAATATGTTTACAAACCGTATCTCTGATAAGGGTTTAGTATCCAAAATGTATAAAGCACTCATACACCTCAACAGTAGAAAAACAAGCAACCCTATTAAAAATTGGGCAAAGGACCTGAATAGAGAAGGCATATAAAATGGCCTATAGGTATATGAAAAGGTGCTCAACATTATTAGTTACTAAGAAAATGCAAATTAAACCCACTATGAGTTATCACCACACATTCCTTAGGATGGCTATTATCAAAAAGTCAAGAAATAGCAAATGTTGGTGTGGAGAAAAGGGAACCCTTTGTACACTGTTGGTGGAGATGTAGATTGGTGTAGCCATCATGGAAACTGTGTGGAGCTTCCAAAAGAAATTGAAAATAGAACTATCATATGACCCAGCAATTCCTTTTCTGGTCATATACCAAAAGGAAAAGAAATAATCACTCCATAAAGATATCTGAACTCTCATGATCATTGCAACATTATTCACAAATAGCCAAGATATGGAAACAACCTAAGTGTACCTTGACAAATGAATGGATAAAAAAAAGTGTGTGTGTGTGTCCTCAATAGTCATTCAATTTTGTCATTCAATTGTATATTGATTATCTGCCTTATATACACACACATACACAATGAAATGTTATTCAGCCTTAAAAGTGAAGACCCCAGTATTTGTCCCAAAATAGATGCATGTGGATGATATTCTGCTAAGTGAAATAAGACAGGCACAAAAAATTCCATAATCTCGTTTACATGTGGAATCTTTAAAGAAGAGTAAAAATATACAGAGATGGAGAATTAAAGAGTTGTCACCAGGAGCTGAGGGTGGGAAGAAAATGGGGAGAAGTAGGTTAGAGGTTACAAAGTGGAAGATATGTAGGATGAACAAGACCAGTGATCTATTGTATAACATGAGAATAATAGTTAATAAAATTGTGCCATATTTGCAGAGAAAAGGAAAGTGTGCAGTTTTCTATACCAATGTAGATCCATGTCAAAAATTAAAAATGAACATTCAGAATGATAATGGCTACTGAACATATTTCTAAATTGGATAAATGTGCAACTATTTTAAGCATATTTTAATTGGTACATCTAGCAAATATTTTTTCACATTCTCATAAAAGGAAGTGGTTTTTTTTTTTTGGTCCAATTTTCCATTTTTATCTCCATGGTATATAAAACACATCTTTTAAAATTGCAATGGAAGAAAACTTTTGGAGGTGATTGATTTCCTTATTACCTTGATTGAAGCGATGGTTTCACAGATATATGCATATATCCAAAGTCACTCTATTTATACATAAATAAGTACAGTTTATTTTATATCCATTATACCTCAGTAAAACTGTTTAATAGTAATGATAACACAAAATCACAGAGAAACAATCTTCTTTGGTAATTTTTTCATATAAATACAGTGATCTTAAAAAAATGATTGAAGAAGTTGGCTGACACAAAATCCAATAAAAATTTCAGTCAACTTCATGGGGAGCTCTGAAGCTGAGATGGCCTTCAGAGACATCCCTGGATGATGGAAGCTTGTCAGACCTTTTGATGCATTCATTGATCAATCAGTGGATGTGGGCTGCTCAAGAAAGAGAACATCTGTGGGCAAGGTGGCCCTGCTCCACTCGGGCAATTCCTGAAGAAGCCTGACAAGCTAGAGCTCTCAGCCAGCAGCATTTCAAGCCGCTAGAAGACTAAATCTTTCATTCCCAAGGATGGAGCTGGGAATGAAGGCAAGATGAAGCTAGAATTCACTTCAAAAGGGGTTTTATAATAGGAAATCTCCTACTCTTTTCTTCCCCCATCACTTCAATGCCTCTCTTGCATTGTCCTTCATAGTCCTGAAAATTTTAAATTTCCCCTTCAGACTCGAAATAAACTGGACTTTGTCTTCTGCCTTATCCAAAAATGATGGAAAATGCTTGCTGTTTTACTATCCTGGCTTGGCTTGCTTTCTTCTAAAGAACGTTAATATGATTATTAGCTTTTTCTTAAGGAATTACGGATTATTGTTTTGATCCAGAGGTGCTTCTCAAAAACTGTTGTTTCTCCTCCATATAAAATTTAACATAAGGGAGAATAAGTGTAATGCGAATTCAAGGGCTCGTAGCTTTGGCCTTTGAAAATAGAGCTGATTTAGAAACTAGATTAGATAGGGAGTAATTTTTATACTGCTTCATGTCTCTTCTTAAATTGTGTCTATCATGTTCCTTTCATCTAATAAATGTTTCTTATTTTTAGTCTCTTTAACATCAATTTGGAGTCACAGTGGAAATAAATTCACCAGACCTCTAATCCAACCATCTCCCCAGTACAAAGACACCTTGTGTAAATGATTTGGCTAGGTGTTATCCATCTCTGTTTGCATGAATTGAGGAGTGGGGACCTCAGCAAATGTTCAGTATTGAGTAAAAATGATTCTCCCTATAATTTCTATCCCTTTGTTCTAGTTCCACATTTAGATTGAATGAACATCAGGGACATATTTAGCCACCAGAAGAGGAGTATTAGAGGTAGGTAGGCAGGGAAAGAGGATTGAAAGTTACCTAGAAGTCTGGAAGGCTCTAATGCAGAAGAGAAATTAACACTAGTAGTTAAGATGAAGTCGTACTGGAGTAGTTGGACCCTTTATGCAGCATGACTGCTATCCTCGTAGGAAAAGGGAGATTTGGACTCAGAGTGAAGGCCATGTGAAGACAGAGCCAGACACTGGGGTGATGCTACTGCCAGCCAATGATCACTTGGGACCACCAGAAGCTGCAAGTGGCAAGAAAGAATCCTTCCCTGGGGCCCTTCAGGGGGTACAATCCTGCCAATACCTTGATTTCAGACTTCCAGTCACCAGAACTGTGATACAATAAATGTCTATTGTTTTAAACCACCTAGTTTGTGGTACCTTATTATGGCAGCTCTGGAAAATTAATCCCCTCAGGCCTCTGTTTTGAGCTTCAGTGTCACATTTCCAACTGCTCTACAACATTTTTCTTTGACAGCATCGTAGGCAGATACTATTTAAATAGCCAGTGCTGATTTTGCAAGCTTGCCTGCTCTCCCTTCCATGATCATCTTCCAGTGCTTCCTCTTCTCTGTGCATTACGCCAATATCCACACAGTAACTCACACTTGAAAGATTTCCACTTTTCAAATATGTATTGTGTGGCTGCAGGCACTGGGAGAGGTACTAGGGACAAAGAAGAAGAGAACAATTAAAGTAACTATCACTGTGCTAGTGCTTACTATAAACATGACATCCTTCTAAAGGCTTTGAATATGTTACCTAATGTATTCCTTGAAGCAACTCCATGAAGTAGGACTAGTCGTATCTCCATTTGACAGATCAGCAGATGAAGACACAGAGAAGTCGATTAGCTTTTCTTGGATCACACAGTTGGCCAGCAGCAGAACCAAGATTTGAACCCAAGCAATCTGGCCCCGTGGTTGTGTACTTAATGACAGAGATTTTCATTTTCTTGGGAGAGAACAGCTCCTGCTTCAAGGATTATACATCCTTGTAGAGGAGCTAAACTATTAAAGTACTTTATAAGTGAGTGAATATAATGTTATAAACTGTGATACGTGATGGGAAGGGTAATTAAACAGCATTAGAGGAAAGGCAAGAGGATCAATTTCCCTGGAGAAGAGATGCTCAAGTTGAGACCTGATGAAGGAGCAACATTTCTCCAGGTTAAAAGAGAGGATAAGGGAATTGTTAGGCAAAGGGAACAGCATATACAAGGCCTTGTGATGGAATCAGACCAGACATTTCTCCCTTCCTCATATCCCAAGTCCAACTGATTGCTGAGTGTTATTTAATTTGTTTTCTAAATATTTGTCACTTCCCTACAAGTCCACAGTCACTTCTAGACTACTATAATAACCTTCTACCTGCTCTCTGTGCATCTACATTTGACTCTCCAATCAGAATGCCATACAGCAGCAATGTTTATAATCTACATGCAAGTTGTATTGGGTCTCTCTTCTGTTGAAAACTCTTCAGTAGGTTCCCCCTTCCATTCAGCATGGAATCCTAACCATGTGTCATGATGCTGTGGACATCTGAGATTTCAAGCTTCTAGTGTCTTTTCCTTAGCTCTGATAATAGCAATATATATCCCCTGACTTTGCCTTTGGAGAACGGTTCTTTACCAAATACTTCAGGAAATCATGGTGGCTCTCTCGGTTGTGGGATTTTCTCTCCAGACTGCAAGGGCAAGCCCGTGACCAAGAACTGTTTATTGCACAGTATCTCATGCTGCTCTGCTTGATGTTGATGCTGAAGATCAAGTTTAGGCCAGAAGCAAGATGCAGAGGTTTATATGTACTCAGTAGAGGAAAGTTCTCTTCTTCCATTGGAATATATAGCTAGGAAGTTGTATGGGGCCATATGTAGCCAAAATCCCTCAACCTCTAACACCTAGAAAGAGTCCATCTGTAGGATGAGAGAATGTAGCTGAAATAAAGATAAAAACACATATGAGAGTTGAGAGTCTAAGCAGCATGATCTGAGTTCCTGGATCTGATTATTTCCAAGGCAAGTGTTACTCTTACTTTTTTTTTCAATATGAGCAAATACATTCCTTGCTACCACCCCCCCCTCCCTCCCCCCCCCCCCCAAAACACACACCCTTTTCCCATGCATACTTTCTTATTCTCATGAAAGTTAGGTTATTTTTTTCAGTAACTTGCAACAAGCTGGCCATGATTATAAAGGCATGGCTTTCAGCACCCTATCTGATCTGTTTTGGGTCTATTTCACTCTGTTGCATCCAAATTTGGCAGCCTTTCCTTGTCCCTTCTGTCCCTTCACCTTCTTCAGGGGCTTCACAGATTCGTGTGTTTATCCTGGAAACCTGTCTCCAATACTCCTCTCATCCCTTTCTAACTAACTCCTGTATAGAAAACCTTCAAGTCCTCAGTTGGTCTTCTCTCACTCAATAGGTAAGGTAAGCTTGGTCAGTGCATTCATAGCTTTACTTACCACACAAATAAATATTTGTGTAGTTAATTGTTAAATTTATGTCTCTTCCACCAGAATGTATAAATTCCACACAGGCACAGACCTGACATCTTATTTAAAATTGAATCAGAAAAGACAAACTAGATAAATTGAAGTTAAACAAAACTAAAAGCTTTCATGCATCAAAAGACAATATCAACAGTTAAAAGCAATCATAGAAAGAGAGAAAATATTTGCAAATCACACACCTGATAAGGGATTAGTGTCTAGAATATATAAAGAACTCCTACAACTCAACAACAATCAAAAAAGAAGCTGGTTTTAAAAAAATGGACAAAATGTCAATAATACACTGGACAAAAAAGTGTGATACCTATACACCATAGAACACTATGCAGTCATAAAAAGTAACAAGATTATGTCCTTTGCAGGGACATGGATGGAGCTGGAAGCCATTATCTTCAGCAAACCAATGTAGGAATGGGAAACCAAATGCTGTATGTTCTCACTCAAAAGTGGGAACTGAACAAAGAGAACACACGGACACAAGGAGGGGAACAACACACAGTGGGACCTATCGCTGGGGTGGAGAGGTGAGGGAAGGAAGAGCATCAGGATAAAGAGCTAATGCATGTGGGGCTTAATACCTAAGTGATGGGTTGATAGGTGCAGCAAACCACCATGGCACATGTTTACCTACGTAAGAAACCTACACATCCTGTACATGTGTCCTAGAATGTAAAACAAACTATGATTTAAAAAAAAAAAAAAACTTTCCAAAAAAAATGGGCAAAAGACTTGAATAGACATTTCTCTAAAGAAGGTATACAAATGGCCAATAAGCACATGGAAAAGCCCTCAACATCTCTAATTCTTAGGGAAATGCAAGAAAAAAAATCACGATAAAACACCACTTCACACCTCTTCTGAAGGTTACTATTTTTTTTAAAAAAAAAAAAGCAGCAAATAAGTGTTGGTGAGGAAGTTGATGTATTGGAAGTCTCACACGTTGTTGGTGAGAATGTGAAATGATAAAGCTGCCGTGAAAAGCAATATGGCAGTTTCTCAAAAATTTGAAAATAGAATTACCTTTTGATCCAGCAGTTCTACTCCTGGGTATGTATCGAAAAGAGCTAAAGCAGACACTGAAGAAGACGTCTGTACGCCCATGTCCACAGCAGCATTATTCAAAAGAGCCAGAATGTGAAAGAAAACCAAATGTCCATCAGTGGATCAATGAATAAGCAAAATGTAGTATGTAAATATGATGGAATATTACTCATCCATAAAAAGGAAAGAACTTTTGACACATACCACCACATGGATGAACCTTGAACTAAGTGAAATAAGCCATACTCGAAAGAACAAATATTGTAGTATTTCATTTATATGAGGTACCTAGGAGCAGTGAAATTCATAGAGACAGAAAGAATAATGTTATTTGCTAGGGACTGGGAGTAGGGAGGATGGGGAGTTATACTTAATGAGTACAGAGTTTCAACTGGAGAAGATGAAAAAGTTTTGGAGATGGATGGTGGTGATGGTTGTACAAATGTACTTACTGTTTGTAAATTGTAAACTTAAAAATTGTTACAATAAAAATTTTGTTATGTATATTTTACTACCTCAAAAACTCCACTGTGACATAGAAGAAAAAAAATGTACAAACTACTTTAAAGCCAAAAATAGGACAAAGACATTATGTATATATGAGTATAAGCCTATTTTCCTAAAGAAAAAAATGTAATCAAATATATACCCAGAAAAAAAAAGTCTAAGATCAATCCATTAATTGTGGTTATTTCTGGTTTGAAATTATGGGTGATAGATTTTTAGTTTCTACTTTATACACTTTGTTACTACTTAAATGCCTTAAAATAAGTATAAATTGCTTCTAGTGTTAAGAAGCCATCAATAAACATATTTTCATTTTGAAAAATAAATGCAAAGCCTGAAGTGAAGTACAAAACTTTCTGTGTGGGCTGGACAGAGCAGGTTGAAGATGGCTATCAGTTGCCAAGTTTGGGATGCTGTGCTTCTAATTTAAGATGAATATATCATATGCCAGGCCCCCAAAAGGTGTTTTCTGGCTTCATGTTAATTCTGGAAAGGTAATTACTCCCACAACCTGGCAACCTACTCTCTGGGGATTTTTCTGGACAGAGCATGTTTTTCAATACAAAAGCAAAAATGATGGGGAGGTTGGAACTTTAGGAGACCTTTTGTGGCTGGGCTATTTTAACCCTTCGCCATTCATCCCACACATAGCATACCACAAGTTTGTCTAACCAGGAAACCCGACCCATGAAAATCAGGCCACAGGTGGAAAGTGAGAGGTGGCATTCGACTGGGAGAAAGGCTGTTATTGTTGGTGAATCACATCCGGTGGGAGCTTAAGGGACAGCTAGGGCACTGCCTTGGTCTTGATTTTGTCACTGATGGGACATAAACTTCACAATGAAGTCAAGGATGAGACTCTGCAAACCGTGTTGAGGAAAATGACTACATATGCAGAGAACAAAGTAGATTCTTTAATGATGCCATGGCTTTTAGTGAATGGGAAAAGGACTATGAAGAAGAGGTTCAGGTGTGAGTTTGTTTTGGAGAGAATATGGGGAGGAAGACTAAAAAGGCTCCTTATTCATAAGTCAGACACACCTAGTACTAGTTTTAGGTCTGCCTTAATTAGATCTGGGGTTATGGGCAAATCATTTAATATCCTTGAATTCCATTTCCCTCTGTGAAATGAGGAAGTTGTACCTGGTGACTTTCAAAGTGTATCTTAGTGTAGAGGGTACAGCTTAATTGGGCTTCAGCTCTCAGCTGTGCCACTTACCAGCTGTGTGTCCTGCTTAGTCCTCCTGCATAGCAAGGCAGGCCAAGCCTGGGGCCTGGTTCACTGCAGGTGAGGTGCTCACACCAATGCTGTTCACACCACTGTGAATGTAAGTGTGTCCCACCCACCATATTGTTTTCGTAGTGTCAGTAATAATTATGTGTGTTTATGTATATAGACTACCCAAACTGTGGCTAGTCATGATCATGTGGACCTACCTGTGCACAAGGCTTTAGAGATCATTCTTACTCCTCGGCTAACTGAGGCACAGAAAGGTTAATGAACTTGCCCAAAGTCACACAACCACTAAATATAAGACCTGGGATTTGAATTCGGATTGTGCATTGTCAGATTCTTTGCTCCTATTGTGCTACACTGCTGCTTTTGAATTAAAACGTCTCAAGAGCACCTCATTCATTTTTTCTGTGTAACACAAATCAAAAGTAATTTAACACAAGAACACACTTTTTATCTGCCTTGACATTTGTGCTTCTCCAGACCTTTCTGCAAAGTGTTCAAACCCCCACCATGTTCGAATTATCCTAGCTGGAAGTTTGCATTTAAGAAGGTCCTACTTGAGCTGCAGCATGCATTTGACGTGCATTTTTGAAAATGTGGGAGTTTTCAAAATATTCTAAATTACCTACCTAAGGAAATAAGAGAGAGAAAATGGAGGAGTCATGCTGATTAATATTTGAACATAAACAATTATAAGGAAAACCTACAGAGAATGTGAACTGATAGAATTCCTTGCCCCATACAATGCATTTCTAAGCCATGGGGGTTTGCCTTCCTCCATACTTCCTGTGTACCCTTCTCATGGCTTTCCTGCTGCTTCAACTGAAAATCTAGATGAGCCCTCATTACAGCAACTCCATGATTGGTATCTCCCTCACATACTAGACCAACGCTGGTTGCTTAATTTCTTGGTTTTTCCACTTCTTTGCTCCAGAACCATCCATGATTCCTCTTTCTCTGCTGATATTTAAGTTTGGCACTCAAAGTTTTTGTGATCTAGTTCTAAGCCACAGTCTCTATATGATGCCCCACCTGTTGCTCCTTTACCTATTCTTTGTTTCAGCAAATCTTGCCAATCCCATGTTCATTGAACATGTTCTCTATCCTTTATGCTTTTGCATATACTATTCTTTTTCCCTGGGATGTCCCTCTCTTCATCCTACATTCTCAATTTCTACTTTTTTCCAAATCCTACACCCAGTGTTATCTCTTAGATGGCCCCTTACACACAGACTCTGTCACCGATTCTATCTCTCAATCTCTGAACCCCCATCTGCATGGCTGGTTTCTCTGTTACAGCTCTTTCCATTTTGTTCAGTCCCCAAAGTGGAAAGTTTAGGCATGTGATTGCCTTACTACTCCATCTAGCTACCATCCTCTCACTCACCCAAGACAGAAATAGAAAATGCTGAGTGTCTGGGAGAACTGAATACAGGACCCAGAAATTTTGATGTCCCTATTTCTGCATCAGGAATATGTATTCGACATTCATCCCCCACATATTTATTGAGTAACAAGAAGTGTACCAGAACTTGGAGATTCATTCAGAGTAAAAGCCAAAGCTTTACAATGGCTTACAAAGCCCTGTGCAATGTTTTAGTCTGCTCTGACCTGTCCAGCCACACTGGCAGCCTTACCGTTCCTCGAACATGCATGGTGTAGCCCCACCTCTGTGTTTCGTACCTGTCCCTCCTTCCTGCCCATGATAATCTTTCTCTAGTACCAACCTGCCTCATCTTTCACCTACTTCAAGGTTTTGCTTACTTGACCCTTCTGCAATGAGGGTAAAATTGCAGTCACCCCTGATCCTGACACTTCCTGTCTTCCCCTTGATTTACTTTCCTCCCCAGTGCCTACTATCTTCTGACTTACTCTATGTTTTTTCTATTTATTTACTGATTCTGCCACTAGAACATTAGCTGAAACCCTTAGGTATAGAAAAATATCTTACACATAATGAGAGTCCTATAAATATTTGTTGAATAAACTGATGATTAAAAAGTTAGAAAAGACATGATCAGTCTTCACCCTCTTGTTCTTCATGGACCACTGAGAGGATGTGGTCGACTCAACACTCAATAAGAGAAGTGTTCTTGTAAAGAAATAAGGGTAGGTGATACTGATGAGGACAGTCACAGAAAATAAGCAAATCATTGTCCCTGCCTTAAAAAAGTCATAATTTTCTGGCCGGGCTCAATGGCTCACACCTGTAATCCCAGCACTTTGGGAGGCCGAGGCGGGCGGATCACAAGATCAGGAGATCAAGACCACAGTGAAACCCCATTTCTACTAAAAATACAATAAATAAGCTGGGCACGGTGGCGGGCGTCTGTAGTCCCAGCTACTCAGGAGGCTGAGGCAGGAGAATGGCGTGAACCCGGGAGGCAGAGCTTGCAGTTAGCCAAGGTTGCACCACTGCACTCCAGCCTGGGCGACAGAGTGAGAATCCATCTCAAAAAACAAAACAAAACAAAAAGAGTCATAGTTTTCTAGATGAGCTAATGATAATTAATAAATAAATGGCAAGCGACGTGAAAATGACCTTGTCCAAAGATAAAATAAACTCTCTTTTTGTGCACATCTTATCCTTTCCACTTGTTTATAAACTCCTTGAGGACTTGGTTCATAGCGAATGCATTATTTTGTCCCCATTGCTCACTTCTCATCTCCCAGTTACAATGTCTGGAGGGTAGGAGCATGAAAGAAGATGCTTGGTGGATGAATGAATGGATTCTGAAACAATATGCAAGCATGTGATCCCTCTCCCCCTTAAGCATCATGAATACCACTGGTGATTTGGCTGTGAGATGACTATATTTTTCTGTTTATCCATTTGGCTGGCACAGTAAGAAGGGATTTCACAGTCATTCACTCACTGATATATGGTGTGATAAAAGCAGGCGTCTGCCTGTGAGCAGCAGTTCTCCATAAAGCTATTCTGAGAAAAACAGGTCCAGTAAGCTGAGCTCACACCCATTACTGGAGATGTATCCAAATTTATTACTGGAAGTAGTATTAGGGGAAGAGTTGACACAGCCTTATCCTGGTCAATTTCATCAATGATTTGGAAGACATGAGGTCATCTAAGCCAAGGAAACCGTGTTGTCTTCATATACCCACTGAAAGGCTTGATGTGGGCTCCTGGATAGTGAGGGAATACTGCCTCTTTTAGAATGACATTCTTGGTTTAGAGAAATAGATGATAAAACTGGAGCTCAGAGAGAGGAAGTGATTTGTCTAAAGTCACAGAGCTGCAGCAAGGTTAAGCCTGAATTAGATCCTACATGTGCATTCTGAAGAGTCCAGGATTTTGCTTTACTAGTCTGCTTCTAGTTGCAAGCTTTTCAAAATAGTTTTGTGCCCAAAGCAAACTCAAGACACACACTTGGTAATATTTTATGTGGTTGTCTCATTTAAAATGAAACATGGCTTCTTCATAAAAAGTTTCCAGTTACATGATTCTTAGGGTAAATGGCCCCATAAAGATAAAAATGGTGATGATCTTAGTAGAGGTATGAGAAAGGCCACTGTGCTCTCATTAACACACACACACACACACACAACACACAAAGTCTAATAAGGGTATCTTAAATCACCCTGGAGACAGAAGTCAGGTCATTACAAAGGAAGCTAATAATCATGAACATCATCCTCACAAAAGACAAAAGTCAAGGACATTTAGTCTAACTCACCATCTGATACAGATTTGCCATTGCTTGCACATCACCAATGACAGAACCTAATACCCGCTGGAAGCTTTCAGTTTTCATACTGATAGTACTAGTACAGCTATTTTTTAATATTTAGTTCTTCTATAACAAGAAACCAAAACAAAAATAATAAAAGTCCAGGAAAAAAAAACAATTAAGTCAAGAGAAGACTTAGTGTCAGTGTGATACAAAAATCAACTTATCTTCTATCCAGCACATATAACATATCTGCCAGTAGTGACCTGTCCCAAGTGCTAGGGATGCCAAGATGCCCCTATCTGCCAAGGTGGTTTAGAATTGCCGTTCTGAGAGTACTAGTAGCCAAAGTAAATAAGTAAGTTTGACTCATACACTTATAGTGTCTATAGGGACTGGAGAATTGGGAGGAGGAAGGGGACCATGATTCAGGGCAAGAGAGATGCCCAAGAGTCAAGGCTGCATCCTCAGACGCCTGGTCTGGACACCTGATTTTAAACTTCCATAAAACACGTTTGAGATTACTTGGCTAGCCAAGATCAGAATCTAGAGTATAAGCTCCCCCTAATCAAGGATTATTCCTGATTCATTCCTGTCTCTCCAATAATTAGCTAGACTTGACACTTAGATGATACTGAATGTGTGTATCTTGAATTACTGAAAGTGGCATTGGAACAATTACACAAAGAAACAGATAATTAGGAGACAATAAAATATGGTTTAGACTCCAAGTGCCAATAAACTGCAGACTCAAGAAATTGGTGATGGATGGAATATCAAGAGAGATGTCTTGGGAGGAGCATGGTTTATGCTGGATTTTGATTAATGATAATCCTTCTCATCTTTTTGGTAATTTATAAGGCATTTCTGTATTCACAATTTCAATCTAGCTCACAAACTGTGAAGTAGGCAGGGCTTATTTATCATCCCCACTGTAATGGGGGCAACCGATCCTTGAAATAATTCACCCACAGATATGCCTCGCTACAGTATTATTTGTGCTTCACATAGGCATTTAGCCATGATTGCATTCTTAATGTGTTGTAAATGTGAGCAAAATTAGACAATATGGTAAATTGCTTGCCAAGATGATCACAATAATTCCACTGTTCCTGTATGTCCACCCTTTTCAATATGTCTTGGTCACCCTTCCTATTAAAAAGTCGAGATTTATTCCCTCCACTTTGATTTTGGGCTTGGCCAAATTGTGAGTTCCTTTGGTCAAAAAAATATTAGCAAGTGCGACAATGGCAGAGACTTGAAACGTATTTATGCATCACATTTTGCACTCTTGCCTCTGATGAAATCCTGACACTACAACTTGTAGGAGCTCAGGTTCACCTGATTGAGAGACACCCCAGAGAGTAGTCTGTCAACTGCCAGTCCTGAGGGTGAGGCCAACTGAGATCATCCAGCTCTAATCAAATTGCCAGCTAACCTCAGTCGTTGTAAGTGACCCAAAATTAACCCAGCAGAAGAAACACCCAACAAAGATTGCTGACTCACAGAACTGTGAACAAATAAAATAGTGTTCAAAGCCTCTAAATTTTATAGTGGTTTTTAGAAAATGATAGACAACTGATGCCCAGGATATCAGTAAAACACGAAACAATTAAAAATAGACCTTCTTGGACTCCCTGTGCCATTAAAAACAGGAGAAAGCTTTTCTAATAAAACTAAGCAGTTTGCAACTATTACTCCTCTCTATTTATGGACAGATTAAAAAGGTGAATTAATCTGGAAAAGCACCCATTTCTGATGTTAGGAAGCCCTCAAAGCAAATTATTTATGTAGGACCATTGTGCCTGGCATCCACTGAGATATTCATTCCAGAGATCCTGTTCAACCACAAGTCTCCAAATACTAGTGGCTGCAGGAATGGGGTGAGAGGATAGCCCCTAGAATTGATTTGAGGAAAAACATCTTTCATTACATTCAAGATTGTGATAGCAGAGGGACTGTAAGAAAGTCTTACTTTAAGATACAGCATACCCTTGGTCAAAGAGATCAAGGAAAAGTAAAAGGGGCTTTATAAGAAATAATCATATAATTCACAGTGCTCACAGGGGCACTTCTGAGCACAAAGCTTTTAAACTATTAAAATAATTATATAATTTTTCAAATATTTATTTGTTGCCTGACAGACTGGTTTTATTATACTGTCAAACCTATAAAATCATTCTTTATAAAAGCTGTTTCCAAAAATTAAATTATCTTTTAAAATAGCTTCAGTTCACATATACTTACAGAAATTATTTTTTAAATTCATGTATTGATTATTTGAAAAGAGGAAATGATAACTTTTATCAGTGGATATTTAGCTGATATAATGACTTTCTTAGTCATATTTATATCTAATTTAGTATCGCTGATTTTTCTAATGCTTTTTGCTCTCGGTATGGTCCTTTTAGTTTTGATATTTCCACTAAATTGCTTGCAGTTTTTCTCAGAGATCTGCATTATGGTCACGAAATGTAAAATTGTTGATACCCTCAATTGACTTTACTTAGTAAACCTTAGTATTGAGAAAATACACTCTACAGATGCCAAGACACCTGCACATCTCAGAGCAATTTATGCTAAGTAGGAAAAATTATCAACTCTATTTTTTCACATTTAAATGTGTAAATATTTCAGCCCAAATATGTTTTACAAGTAGTCTTTTCTCTCAATTTAACCAGATGGCTCTTTCAACAAATATTTTTACAGGACAAAAACTTGTAAAATAAGTATCTCTATTTATGATGCTAAATTTAGGTGCTACAAAATTGTACATCTTCTCAATTTCATTCTAATTCAGCACTAAATACAAATTTATCTGATTAACAATAGGATCTCCTTTAAAAGATTGTAGCTACACAACTAGATGCCCCCAAATGGCATTCGACTGTACCTTCTGCCACTTGCCCATATTCAAGCACCGTCATCTAGTCATTTTCCCAAAATAACCTTTACAAATGTCTTGAAATTGTTTCCAGAATCACAGTATTTAATTTCTGTTTTATTAAAGATGCACTTTCATTATTCGATTTTATTAAGACTGGAAGGCTTTATCACAAAATTAAAAACCACTGCCAAACAAAGCAATATATAATTATAGATTTACATCAAACAATAAATGATTTTTAAAAAGACTGCAGCAAGGGCATTTCAGACCACTTTCTGTGGAAGGACTACTCAGCCTTTATTTCCCATCCATATTCATGCACATATCACCTCTTTATTTCTCACTGACCTGCCTGGCCATTTCCTCCATTTCCTGGGCTGTGGCAGGGGCCACGGAATTATTGCATGGTACACCGGTGGCCAGCAGGGGCAGCATTGTTGAATTATTTTTTCAACACCTCCAGACACAGGAAAGGTAGGTTTTGCTAGCCAGGCCTGCTTATGTGCTGACTCTGAAAGGAAAATGTTGGTTATTTTGTGTGGAAAGGTTCTAAAAACAACAACAACAACAAAACGGACTAAGGATGATTGTCGTTCAGATGTAACTGTAAAAGGAAAATCTGTGTTAAAGGAAGTCATCTGCGTTGAATGTGTCTCATACACTACAAGCTGAGGCCATGGTAAAGTCTGAATATATTGTGGAGGTCTTACATACCCTCCCTAATTCACATGCAACTTTTAATAATGATACTTTACTAAAAATGAAAAAACCTTGAACAAATTGTAAATTGGATGGGACAATAGGATAATTTGTCCCAGGTGAATTAAGGTATTTGGTCACCTGAATTTAAGGTGTTTCCCTTCTGTACAGTATATCTAAAAAACTTCAGCTAAAAATATTCTTATTTAATCAGCCTTGAGTAGATAAGGGAAAAATAATTAGTACAAATATTGGGAACCATAAAATGTTTGCCTTTATAACCAAAATCAGACAATTTTTATGGACATTCTACCTATGTTAAAAATATGTTCAGAAAAGAAGAATGACTTCTCTCTTGTTTGTACAAGTACCATACAGAGGCAGGCTGAAATACAGATCATGCCCTCCTTCTAGTGTTTTTGCTTTTGTTGTTGTCTTCGTTTACTGTTTCATTGGATTTTCTTGTTATTGTTTTAAGATGTTTAAAACCCTTCAACAGATGCTCCATAGTTGCAAGGTCAATGTTCGGAATCCTCAACATTTTCCTCAAGGTCCACCATGATCCAGTCCCCATCTATCACTCTAGGCTTCTCTTTTACGGGCCTCTCCTTTATGTTCTTTCTTCTAGCTATGCATGATTATTTTCATTTCTTATAATGTGCTACATGCCTATATGACTTTGCACATGCTGTTTCTGTGTAAAACATACTTTAGCTCATGCCTTTTATTCATTTAACAAGTAATATTTTTGAGTGTCTATGATGCATTACACTACGTGCTGGACATCCTAATTCACTTCTGTATCCCTAGGATCCAGTACAGGGCCTGAAGCATAGTGTGTTAGTATGTACATAATGGGTAGATAAATAGGCACTAAGTGAATTAGGCACTTTTATTAATTTGAAGAATGTACAGGAAGCACAATGGGATGAATCACATTTTTCCAGGTAAAAGGGATCACATGAGCAAATAGCATAGAAATAGCCTGACGGATTTCCTTCTTTTCCCCCTCTTACTCTTTGGCATTCTGTCATTTTGGTCTATCACAGCCAATAAGGGCAAAAGCAATAGTAGGAATGTGATCTTGACCTCACACCATATAATCATTCTTAAATTTTAGCTAATTACATAACATGTCTTAATATAAAATTAAAAAGCAGATGATCAGGTGGTTACAAATGACAGTATCACTGGTGGAAATGTGACCCATCTTCAAGGACAAGTTTCAATTTCATCTCCTCCAAGAAGCTTTGCTTCATATGCAAAGCCACTACAAAATGTTGTGATCGCTTCTTCCATTTTGTTCTCCATAACCCGTTATATGTACTTTTATTTATTTTTATCTTGTATTGATAGTGATCGGCTTATTGTTGTGTCTTTCCATCCTTCAGCACACTGTGAGCTATCTGAGGACAAAGTACCACAACTCGTTCATTTTTGTAGCAGCTGGCAACATGTCCTCAGTATTTGGTAATTTGATTGGAAAGTTTCATCTATTATTTGGATGCATTTTAATATCAGCATTCTCACTAAACAGCTTGAAAAATGTAGGACTATCATATCTTATATGTGGGTAATGCTTTTCACCCATTTGTCATTGGCCTTCAGTCACATCAGTCTGTATTTGGTTCCTGAAATACACCAAACTTTCTTTTATACTTAATATACTCCACACAAATTGGTTCTTCTGCTCATAACATCTGTCTTTTCCCCTGATGTGTGCACTTGTACACACACATACTGTACACACCTCCTTCATGGCTGCCTCTTTCTCAACTTTTAAGTCTTAATTTCAGGGTTAGCTGTTCAGAGAGGCATCCCTGGACCACTCTACACAGACTTCCATTTCCAAATATCATTATAGCCCAAACCCTTCAGAACATTTTTCAGTTTATAACTATATACTTATAGTATATAAGTGTATATATATAGTATATAGTATATACATATATATAGTGTATATATGATATTGTGTATCATCTGCCTACCCAACTATATTATAAGTTGCATATTGGCATGTAGGCCTGTTTCATTCACCACTTTATACCTGGTGCTAAGCACATTATTTGACATATCTTTGGTGCTCAATACATACTTGTAGAATGTATGAGCTTCAAAATGCGTTTACAAAACTTGGTACGTCTTCCAACGCTTCCTGCATTCCTAGAAATTAGAGATGAGTGATGAAGCCATTCTCATTTTACACAGAAGGATACTGAGCCATAAAAGAATTACTAACACCCCACAATAAATCTGTGGAGAAGCTATTCCAATCTCCTGGCCTGTAGCCCATTATATACAATTCCAGGTCAGGTCTCCCACTCCTTCTCCAGTCTGTTTCCAGTTTGAAAACAAAGTTAACAAGTGCCTTTAGCATGACTTTGACCAAGGACTTCTCATGAGACATGTTGAGGGATCTCAAATGCCTACTTGGGCAAGCAGCCTTCAATCAGAAGCAGGCACGTGTTGCAGGCTGTGAAAGGGGAAACCTTCTCTGTGTCACAGCTGAAAGCACTACTCTAGATATTTAAAGCAAGCCCTCTTTTTAAAAATTAATGACCTGAAAGGGGAGAGAAGAAGCTGCCTATGTAATGTGGAAAGAGGAGCTGACTGACCACAGCCCTGGGCCCTCTCCAGATGATATCATCAGCCTAGATAATAAATTTGTAACAATGTGGCTGAAAGAAAGGAGACATAATTTCAAAATAAGTCAAAGAAGCTGGTAGCAGTAGAACCAAAACTAAGGATTTTTTTAAAAAATCTAGTAGACACAAATCTTCTATCCCCTGGGTAGTTAGATTATCCAGAGAGTAGAGCAGAAACCACAGTCATATCTGAGTCTTGGAGCCTACTTGTTACTAGCCCATCAGAGCAGGCAGAGTGGTAAGTGGGCCTGTCTCTTTTGTGTGTCTGCTAAACATGCCCTTCTAGTTTAAAAAAGGATAAATGAGAGAATGCTTAAGTTATGAAAAGTCAGTCACCCACTTAACATAAACCATTGCCAAGAGATTCTCATAGATCCTCATAATTATAAATGTGTGATAAGTTAAAAAAAATGAATGCATATGGTTGAACGTAGTAATTAATTATGATGTAATCAATTGTGAAGCACAGATCACTACTTCTTTCATGTCAACTCCAATATTCTGTGGTGATTCCCCTGCCCCACAGGTAGACTGGCAGCAAGAGATTACATATATTTATGACGTGGTCATCTTAGCTAAGCACAGTCAAAGGATATACTGGCAAAGTGCATTTTTTTTCTGTTACCTTCTTTCTCCAAGCTACTGTCATTTCTCTCCTAGCCTACTATAGAAACCTTGTGATAGTTTTCCTACCAACATACTTCCTTTCCTCCGATACAATTTTAATAGTCAGTTGGCATTTAAAAATATTAGTTAGGGAGTTGGGGCATGGTAGACCATGCCTGTAGTCCCAGCAACTCGGGAGGCTAAGTTGGAAAGACTTCTTGAGCCCAAGAGTTCCAGACCAGCCTGGGGAATGTAGTGAGTCCCCATCCCCTCCCTCTGAAAAAAAATGTACTATAAAGTTCATTTTTGTTACTGCCTTGCCTGAACACTTAAATGGTTGCCCATTGCTTCTTGAATAAAGACCAAGCTCCTTCTGTGGGTGCCATATTATACCCTGTGTCTTCTGATATTCATCTACCTCTCCCATCTCTCCTTAATTTTCTTGAAATTTAAAAGATGATGTAGCTAAAGTGAACAAGGAAGCCATGTGTCTTTAAGCCATGTGTCTATAGTGTTTTTATATCTCTGAGCTTTCACATTTACTGTTCCTTTCATGTGGAATGTTCACTTCCTTACTCAAACCTGGTTAATTCTAATACATGCTTCACCTACACACACACACACACACACACACACTACACACACCTTTTCTCACAATAACCTGGCATCCCCCTCTCACTTGGTCGACCACTTTCCATTTATAACTGTATGCTAGTTTCTATGACTAATTGTTTAATTGCATGTAAGGTGGGAGTGGAGGGGCAATGCCCATTTTATGTACACTGCTTCTTTCCAGAGATTACGCAACAGGGTGGTCAGTAAATATTTGCTGAATGGCTAAAAGAAAATTTACCACATTTTTTATGACTTTGGGAAGTGAAAGACATGAATTCAATTCTGAGCAGCCTCAGCACATTACACTAACCCATAACAAAGATGATAATGATGATGAAAATTATGATCGCCTACCCTTTATTAAGCCCCTTATACCTAATACTAGGTAGTAGGCACAGAGATAAGGATTTTCTCTATATTTCTCACTTAACTCCTTCAAAAGTGCTATGAAAACAGAGGCTCAGAGAGATTACGTGCTTGTACAAGATCATATAGTTAGAAAATGCCAGAACTTTGATTTAAAACCAGGGCTGCTCAACTTCATAATCTGTTTTTTTTATACAGCTCACCACAGGGTGAACTATACTTCTACTTTAGAAGTAGTTTCCCTGCAGTCTGGGAATAAATAACTCAAGGAACATAGCTGTGGATGTATGGCAGAGATGTGATCCTTGTGGATAAAGGAGAGAAAGTCACGAAGAAGAACGGGGATTTTGTAGAAGAAAGCATGCACTGTGTGATGGTGGGCACATGAGGAGTAAACACGATCTCACTGATATTTTCTTGACAGTAAAAACTGAGTTATGATGGTGTGTTAATATTTAGAAATATTAGAATATAGGGTGTAAGTTGTAAGAAAGAGATTGATATCTGTCTTTTGAGAATCTTGCCAGATGACTGGTGGAGAAAAGTTTAACAGAAACCAAACATCTGGTAGAGATTTTCCCAAATTTGCAACCCTCTTCTTACCTACCCCCACTCTAGCCTCAGTAAAGTTCTTCCTGTAGAAATTTCTAAAATTGATGAGAAACCAAGTATTTTTAGGATGAATCAATAGCTTTTTAAAATCTGTTTTTATTCTTCTAAAGTAGCTTAATAAAAATAACTTCATGAATTTTTCTTAATATTTTAAATCTTAGAAAAGTGAATATAAAATATTCAGTGAAGACATGTAAATGAATGACGTTTACCACTACATTATTTTGAGAAAAAAGGATGTGCTTATCAAATAAATACACAATTTTGATATCATTGGAAAGAATGTTTAAACACTATAAGAGAATGAGCTATTCTCAAACACTTTACGTATCAACTACTGATAAACTTACTACAAATCACTCTTTTTTATTGACTAAGATATGTCCCTAGAGACACCTACTTGGCAATTTGTTTGAATTAACATATGTTTTTAAAAGACAATCTACATTTATTTTTAAACTTTGTGTAAAAATTTAAACTGTGTAATTCAAAGCACTACAGATTTATACCAATAGCTCTGTATTAGTCAAAATTAAGAAGGCTTCAGAATGTTTACATGTCTTCCATTTGGAATTCTAACAAGGGCCATAGAATCTAACCCTTCCTTCCTTCCTTCCTTCCTTCCTTCCTTCCTTCCTTCCTTCCT
>NC_045447.1:23020520-23034449 GCF_002776525.5 Piliocolobus tephrosceles | reverse complement strand
CCTTCCTTCCTTCCTTCCTTCCTTCCTTCCTTCCTTCCTTCCTTCCTCAGGCATGAGCCTTTTATGAAATATTTATTATGTTAAACTGCCTTTAAAAAAGAAACTCTACTTCTATGAGATGGCTTCTGTAAGAATCTAACCCTAGAATTGGCTGAGAACGTTTCCCGATAATATACCTTCCCCAAACAAAATTTGTTATTCAAAACACGGTAATTGAGAGAGCATCACAGATTCTCAAATCAAAGGAACAATTTTAAGAGGAAAACTCTGACCTGGTATTGAGGAATGTGCAGTGCATTTTGTCATTGAATCTTAACAGCAACCCTTTAGATTGTCCTGGTTATTCACATGGTGACAGAAGCTCAGTATTCTGATGGAGCAAGGCCAAGGTAACATATTGGAAGGAGCTCAAGCACAACTCACACCCAGGTCTCCCAGGCTGTGAAGACCAACCTAATTTGCCTTTAACCAACTATAAAGACATTGCAGGGGGAAGGTGAAAGCATAAGCAAATGAGTGATTAAAATCCCCATGATATTTCCTCGCTTAAGTTCAACTTCCTTTGCACCAATGTCAAAAGTAGTTGCTGAAATAAATAATATTTTGCTTATTTTTTACATTAGATTAATTCATTTAACATTTCAAAGTTAAGAACATCTAAAAATAGATTAGAATAAGATTTATATACTGAATATCACCAATTGCCCAAATCAATACTAGACAAAAATGTTGAAGATTTTCGTTTTAAAAGTAAACAACAAAAATAAAGGCTTAAAACAAAATAAATAAAATAAAATAAAATGTTACTTTCATCAAAAGCCTTTGAATTATCTTTTTCCCCATGATAAACCTATCCAATATAGCCTTCCTAACTATAATTTGAGTTATCACTTTCCTCATTAATACAATTCCTACGTAACAGTGCTGCTGCGAGGGTTAGAGGAGATAAAGTATTTGAGCACAGTGCACTTGGTCTGGTCCACAAAAAGCATTCGGTCAGTGTTTGTTCCTGTGCCTTTGTTCTATTTTTTTCTGTTTGTTTCCATGTTCAGACCAATAATGACATTTCAGGGATAGTATAATAGCAACACATAAGCTGACAATATTTCTATGGGTCCAAATGAAAAAGCATTCAACATGATTATGCTTTATGACATGTAAATTTTCCATGATTCTCCATGTTCATCTAAAGGGAATGTTAGAGGCTTCCTGATCCAAAAGCCACACATTACAGGTTCAGAGATTAGAGATGACTTTCCCAAGGTCATCAGTGTTTAAGTGGTAAGTGTTTAAGAAAAGTTTATGTTGAAGAGGTCCGGAGTGTCATAACGTTCTTGATAATTCATTTTCAGAAGACCTAAAGTGACAAAAAGTTTAATTCCAAATTAGGATCTTGAACTCCATTACATAACTTAGCCATCTTAAAAACTCCACTTTGCCCAATGGATTCTCGTTCTTAATTCCATGCTGCTTAAACCTGGCCATAGTCAACCAGCAGAAAGCAACCCTATTTCCTTTCTAAATTCCACTACATATTGGCAAGAGTATTGAATTTTTATGAATGCAGACCTGTTTGAGACACTGGTAATAAAAGACTAAATGGAACCATTGAGTTGCTAGCATTCAGAAAGATTTATCAGTTCCTTAAACACAATGAAATAAATATTGCTATTCTCCATGATAATTAAGAGAACAAAGTTGCTAGAAGGAGCCTAATAGATTACCTTTCCAACACAGTTGTGGTGTAGGTGGGAGAACAGAGGTCTACCCAAAGAAGAGGTATAAGTTGCCCAAGGTCATACAATGAATCATGACAAAGCAAGAACTAGAGTTCACAACCCTTGGGTCTCTAGTAAATAAACAGGCAAAAATACATGCATGCATATGCACATAAACATTCCCTAAACAAGCATTCTTAAGCCACTTATAATTCACTTTGACATCTTCTTTGCACAAATCCCATTGTATAGCTATGACCTGAACAGGAAGAGAGTGACATCACTTCTAGAACATCTGCCCCTAGTGGATAGCATTAAAGACCCTAGCCAAGGACACCTCGGATCTCCTTGGACATGCTGGTTCAGCTACTTGCTCGGCTGCCATCAGCCTGACTCACAGCTTCAGAAATGGCAAGATGTGCACAGTAAGAAATGGAACAAAGTCATGCCCAAAACTGAGTCGAGTTTGCCAAAATCACCCCTAAACCCCTTTAGCTAATTGGATATTGCTGGAGGGGATCTCCATTCTGCAGCTGAGCAACAAAAATGCCTCCAATGAAGACTTAACCTCCCAGAAGTGAGCTGAGATCATTTCTGGCAATGTAGTACTCCTTATTTATTTTTAGATCAATAAAACAGAACTCATTGGCTGACTGCTGGGCTCACACAAATTATTTGGAAGCTACAGCTCTAAAAAAAAGTCTTCCAAATGTGTTTATTAATTTGTCCCTGTCTACATTATTAGGAAAAGAGGTTAATTAAGGTTTTCACCAAGTATGGCTTTATTATTTTGTTCACCAAATATTTATTGAATTAACTTCAATATGTCAGGGGCTATGTTAGATGCTAGAAAATATAAGTTAAGAACACCTTATTCTATCTCTTCTAGATGTCTATGGAGATGCACCTTTGAAAATGTAACTAACAATTTTTCTGTGGTTCTAGAAAGAGGGGATTATGTCAGTACCAGGAGAGTACACAGTAAGGTTATCTAACCATTCCAAGAGGTGGTGGAGAGGTTTTTATCAAGGAAACAACATTTAGGATGAAACCTCAAGGGGAAGTTCAATAAAAAGTGAGAAGGATGTTTTAGACAGAGGAAAACATATCAAAAAGACCCAAAGATGAGAAGACTTGGCAAATGTGAGGAATTGAAGGGAATTATCATGTCTGAAGCAATGTGATGAGACTGGGAAAACAAGCAGAACCAAAATTATAAGAAGCCTTGAAGGCCGCACTAGGAAACTTTAACTTAATCCCAGTAACCAATAAAAGCAAAGAATGGTTGGGAGCAAGAGTGGTGTAATCTTAAGTTCATTGTATACAAGTCAGTTAGACTGCAGGGGAGGAGTTATTTAGAACTGTAATGGCATGGGGACTAGTTAGAGACAGCCTTAGTAATCCAGGAGAGAAATCATGTTGAGCCGAGACCCAAGACCAGCACACATAGGGACAAGTGAAACTATCTGAGTTCCTTCAGAACCACTCAAGCAGGAAGAAGCAAAGGGCTTCCAAGGAAAGGATAATCACCAAAGTGAATAGTGGCTGTAGAAGCCTTCTGGAAGAGTGACACATTTGGGTGTCACCAACAAAGAAGAGAACCAAGAGAACTGGGAAAATATTTTAAGTGAAGGGAATGGGGGCAAGAAGTCCTACATTGTGTTTAAGATCAGTGAGTAGTTATGTTTTGGGAAAGTTCTTAAGTGCCAAGCCTAGGAACTTAAAGAATAGCTTAGAGGCTGGGCACGGTGGCTCATGCCTGTAATCCCAGAACTATGGGAGGCCGAGGCAGGTAGATCACAAGGTGGAGACCATCCTGACCAACATGGTGAAACCCCATCTCTAATAAAAATACAAAAGTTATCTGGGTGTGGTAGTGCATGCCTGTAGTCCCAGCTACTCAGGAGGCTGAGGCAAGAGAATTGCTTGAACCCGGGATGCGGAGGTTGCAGTGAGCTGAGATTGCCCCACTGCACTCCAGCCTGGCAACAGACCGCCAAAAGTCTCAAAACAAAACAAAACAAAACAAAACAAAAAAAAAAGAGAGAGAGAGAATAGCATATAGGTAGTAAGTGAGTTATTTAATAATAAAGAAATTGTTTATTTTTTTGTTTCTTGTTCATTTGCTGAATGTGTGTGTGTGTGTGCATGTGTGTGTTTGTGTGTGTGATTAGCAAATGCTTTTGTTCAAGATTTATTTTTAGTCTTTTTGAGTCTCCCTTTTTCAGGAATAACTCTTGTGAACTATATATTAATAAACTTTCTTCTTTTTAAAACTCAACTTGGTAGTACTTTAACTTTTAAAAAGGACTTATCTAAGCTATATCCCTGCCATATTTTTTGTTTCTATATTTATCTTAACTTTTTGTGTGCTCATGCTTTTCTCTTCTCTAACACAAAAATAAACCTTAGACTAGGAAATATGAACATTTATTTAATATTATTGAAGTAACCTAACTTACACTAACAACCACTATCACTTTCAGTACTGCAACTTTAATAGAATCATTTCTCTTAAAATTTCACAGGACATACAGTTGTCATTATCACCATTGTCATTAACACTGTTACAGCCGTTGCCATATGAAAAGAAGATATAGAACATATAACTATTAATCAAGATAACAAAAAATATCTTTATACATAATATTATTATTCACTTAGAAAATTCAAATTATTAAAACTTTTAAAACTACCACAAACTATTAGTAAATTATATAAAACTCAATTTGATAAACTACTAGAAAAAATAAAACAAAGGTAGATCCTTGCCTAATTTCAGAGTACAATAAAATTTCACTTGGATTTAAGATTTGACTGAAAAAGTAAGAAAAGAGGAGGAAGGAAGGGAGGGAGGGAGAAAAAAGGAAAAAAAAAACATTGGAATGAATGAAACCACGAGAAAATAGAGATTAACATTTTTACATCTTGAAATTCCAAAACATTTTTATATATGACATTGATGGTAGAAATCATAAGGTAAAGGAGTGATATTTATGATTATATCAATTTTAACTTTATTGCTAAGGAAAAGACCTAACATCAACATGCTTAAAATACAAATAACAAAGAGCTATTACCAATTCAAATTTAACAATAAATGTCAACAATGATATAATTACATTCTTACAAAAAAAAATGCATGTATTTCAAAAATTCTGGAATGATTTTCAACAAAACATGAAAGAATATTATCTTTTGAGTTGTAATGTAGTGAGTAATTGAAGATCAATTTAAGATTTCTGCCTTAGTCCATTTGGGTTGCTACAACAAAATACCATAGACTGAGAAATGTAAAAACATCATAAGTTTATTGCTCACAGTTCAGGAATCTGGGAAGTCAGGGCACAAAGTCAGGATACCAGCAGATATGGTGTCCGGTGAGGGCCCATTCCCATTAAATGGTGCCTTCTATGTGTCTTCACATGGCAGAAGATGTGGACAAGTTTTCTCGGCTTTCTTTTATGAGGGCACTAATTCCATGCATGAGGGCAAAGCCCTAATGAACTAGTCACCCTCCAGAGGTCCCACCTTATAGTACTGTCACATTAGCATTTAAGTTTCAACATATGAATTTGGGGACATGGGGGTGCAAACATTCACACCACATCATATCCTTACGTCCATTTTCCTTTTTTTCTAAAATAAACATGCATCATGTGAACATGCGTGTGTGTGACTCTGTGCCTGCTTCTATGTGTTGAGATGATGTGTAAAATAGAGATCACCCCATAGAAGATACTCAGTAAATGTTACATCTCTTTCATTTATTCTTACATTCATTCAGGCATATATAATAAATGATTATCTTGCAGTATTTCATTACATGATCTTATGAGGTATTGGCTAAAATAAGATAAAAGAAACAATAGAATAATTTCTATTAATCAAAGAAGTGTCTACTAAATTCCTACTCTGTGGCAGACATTGTACTAAATGTTCAGGACATAATGGTAAGTAATATAAAGTCCCAGCAATGGAAGAGAGCATAATTTGGTGACAGAAGTAGCTGTACAAAGGAAAAATAAATAAATAAATAATACAATGTGGTAAGTGATAGGACAGAGGCTGCACAAAGTACTAGTGAGCACTTAACTATGCTCAGGAAAATCAGAGAAGGTTTCCTGAAGCAGATAACAACTGGTCTGGGGTCTTTCCATGGTTGGGTGGAACAAAAAGATAACAAAAGAGCTTTTCAGGTATAGGGAAAAACCTACCCTTCTTTGTCTGGAGGATTGAAACTTCCTGTGGAGAGAAAGACTGAGAAAGCCCCTGAAGATACCCTCCCTGACCCATGGCCAAGAAGAGAGCCTTAGTGTCTACAGAACTCTCCATCTGGGCATCTCACAGCAGTCCAAAAATTACTTCTATGGGGGGAAAAAAAAGAAGAAGAAGAAGGAACCCCTGTGGGTTTGGAAGGTGCTTTCCCTGTGAATCACTGCTCTACAACACCCAAACAGAACCTCAGGCAGAGGCAGAATGGGATTTCCCTAGCGCCAGCCAAAATAAAGGTTTGTTCAAACCTAAGATTTAGAGGAGAAAAACGAGGACTTTGTCAGTCTGATGCTGGTATAATCAACCTCATCTTTTTCAATTCAGTCGTACTATTAGTATATAGATTTCAAAGGATTTGGAGTAGTAACATAGTTGGGGTGGGGGCTAAGGAGCAGGATTTCAGAATTAAAGAGACTGTGGGTTGAGCCCTTGACTGTTTTAGAGATCTTTGTTTTAATATCAGTTCTACTATTGTTGGTTTGGGGAAAATCCTTCCTTAGCACACGTTTTTTTCCTATTAAAATATGGCAGTTGGATTACACTTCTTTTTGTGATTCTTAAAGCTAGGATTCTAAGAGTCTGTTTAGATGCATTGCAGCCTAACAGATCTCTATAGATTTGCATCATTTACTGGGAGACCCAACCATGTTGGCCAGACCATGATGAGACCTGTCTTTGCAGGAGACAGATGAGCTCACATCTTCACAGGTACAGATGCCCTTTGGTGATAGATTGTATTATTTGTCCACAATTTTTCCTTCCCACCCTGACCTTGACATTATTCTTGTAGGTCAGGGTGCTTTTCTTGGTTCCAATGACTGGAGCTGAATCTTGTCACTGACATGGGCCAATAGAATGTGGGCAGAAGTAACTGTATGTGTCAGCTTTAGTCAATTAGCCTCAAGAGACGTGGCAAGCATGTATTAGCCTTTTGGAGCTTCTTTTCTCCACCAGAAGAACAGTATGTCCCATGGAGTTATTGCTGCTTCAGTCTGGGTCATGAAATAAAGACATGTGTAGCTGACCTGAACCCACCCCTAAGCCAAGACCCCAGTATAGCCCAGCCAAGTCTAGCAGAGCTCAGCCACATGATGATACACAGATTCACATATATCCCACAACTGACTTTCAGCAACCTGTGAGCCTACAATAGATTTTTATTATTGTAAACCACAGATTTAAGGGTTGTTTGTCATGCAGCAACATTCTTTTAGCCAGAAGTTGACCAATGCAGTAATCCTTTTTGGATTCGATTCCATAGATTGCCCTATAGTACTGGGAAATGCGGAACTGCATTAACTTTCTATTGCTTTATAATAAATTAGCACAGATTTAGTGGCTTAAACAACACAAATGTATTACAGTTCTGAAGGTCAGAAGTTTGAAATAGGTCTCACTGGACTAAGTTAAGGTACTGTCAGGGATGTATTCCTTCAGAAAGCTCTAAGAGACAATCCATATTCTTGTCTTTTCCAGATTCTAAAGATGACCAGCAGGCCGAGTGCAGTGGCTCACGCCTGTAATCCTAGCACTTTGGGAGACTAAGGCGGGTAGATCACGAGGTCAAGAGTTCAAGACCAGCCTGGTCAAGATGGTGAAACTCCATCTCTACTGAAAATACAAAAAATTAGCCGGGCATACTCCAGAGGCTGAGGCAGGGAACTGCTTGAACCCAGGAGATGGAAGTTGCAGTGAGCCGAGATCACACCACTGCACTCCAGCCTGGGAGACAGAGTGAGACTCCGTCTCAAAGAAAAAAAAAACTACAACAACCAAAAAAACAAAAACAAAAACAGCATTCCTGGTTCTTGGGCCTTCCTCCAATCACCAATGCCAGCAATGTTCTTTTTGTGCTACCCTCTTTCTAATTCTTTTCTTCTGCTTCTGTCTTCTAGTTATAAAGACACTTGTGATGATACTGCACCTACACAGATAATCCAGAATAACCTTCCCATCTCTACTGCACCTACACAGATAATCCAGAATAACCTTCCCATCTCAAGGCCAACTGATCAGCAATCTTAATTTCATCTTCATCATTAATTTCTCTTTGATCTGTAACCTAACATATTCACAGTTTCCATAAATTATTAGGGGGCCACATTGGGGGTCGGAGAGGGTATTATTCTGCTTAACACAGAAACCACAGCTAACCCTGTACTCATAGAAGAATCAGAGTGGAAGAAGTATTTATTTATGGGGCTCTTGCTGATTGCTCAAGACTTCAGCCTAGAAAGCAAATCAAAACAAAGACTAGGTATAGCAAATCCTTTTGGTGCCCCACATTTTATACCCTTAGCCTATCTCTTACCTTAGTGCAGCTATGATGGACAATTCAAAATGCACTCAAAATGCAAAATGCAACAAAAATGCACCTTCAGCAGTACACCACAATATCTCTCCACATTTCTTCCTCATGGCCTTCTCTGGAACTGTAGAAGTGTACTCAACTCTTATGCAAGCATAGCCTTGACCAGTTAGGTGGAAGCTGATGAAAGAAGCCCCCAGCCTTCTGGGAACAAGGGGCCAATGCTCAATTTTTAAGATTCCTCCAAGCATGTCAGCAGGACCACAATAATTATAAATTCAACAGCCCACGGTTGATTGGCGTTTCCTCATTTCCTGCTACTCTCTCTCCATTCTCACTCTACTTCCTAGGATCGTCTCCGAATTAAACTGCCTGATACCCAGTCCTCAGACTCTGCCTTGGAAGGAGAACAAGCTTAAACACAGAACAATTGATATTGATGGAATTGACTGAGAAGCCATGCCTTTAGGTTGAAAGAACGCTAAAGAACATCTAGTCCAGCTTGTGTGAGACTGTCTGGTCCAGCTTGTGTGAGCCAGCAAGGCTTAGTCTATAATATCCCGTATTGTGAATTGTCTATTCTCTCTTGATGTACCTCCAGGGATGGGAATACCACTTTTGTGAGGCAAATCTTTCTCATGCAAACAGCGCTCAATGAAAATTTGCTTCCTTGAGAAAGGCTCTCATTTTCCCTAGTTTATGTTTTTAAATGCATCCATAATGTCGTATATTCTTCCTTATGAAAATACTCTGAGATTTAGAGACAAAAAGTAATGTAATGTAAAACTTCTTTGTTTATGTTAATGCCCCATGGCTTTTGACCACACCACACATAATCAGATATTCTTACTATTGATGGAATCTTCTTTTAAGTATAAAAAGTTCATAACTCAACTGTTTCATGAGCAAACATTGAATTTTTGCTAATGTAAAACAATGTGAATTTTTTTCTTAAAAATGCGGATTTCAAAAACCATCTATGTCACTTGTTTGCTCTGTCTCCTTGGGGAAGTGTTTCACTCACCAATCATCAGTGTCTTCATCTGTAAAGTTAAGATAATGATACTCACGTCAGAAGGTTGTCATGAGGACAAAAATCTGTTTCCTAATGAACTACCTGGAAGAGCCTCTGAAATGTTATGCTCAAATAAATGATTCAACTTTAGTTCAAACCTCTAACCAAAGAATGGAACTTTTTCACATAGGACTCGAACAAGATTTACAATACATTATGTCTTCACTTTGAAATGCTAAGACATTTCACGTTGAAATGCCAAAGGCCATGGTTAATTATAGCGCTAAATGTTTAATGTGTCCTTTAGTTTGATCTGGTTATTGATAACATGAATCAATCCTATTACATGGGACCAAAGTATTGTTCTATATGCTGACACTTTTGCAGTCTGCAAATCCTGGATTTTGCCACACTTGTCCATTTAGCACCTCCCTTATATAATAAAAATATAGTAGATTTCCTTTTTGATCATTATGTAGAAAGAGAAAACTGAGGGTCAGAGGGAAAAGTACTTATTGATTCTGTGAACTGTTAGCAAAAAGCCAGTTGAGGATACGAGGCAGAGCAGTACTGACCAGTGTAAAGGTCCTGAGGCCAACCTTGACCTATTCTGAGTAGCACAAACACTGATGTGTCACTACACAAGTGAGTAAGGGGAACAGTGGTAACAAATGAGGTCAGAGAGATCAGCAGGGGTCCGATTATACGGAACTTTTTAGGATATGGGGAAAAGTTTACAGTTTACTTTTAGTATGATGGGAAATCTCAGGAGGTATTCGAAGAGGGGAGTGGCAAGATCTGATTTCTGTTTTTTAGATCACACAGTGTCATTAATTGACTGTGGAGAGTGAGTGTGTCCAAGGGAGACTGGTTAGAAGGTAATCACAGTAGTCTATGTGAAAAATGATGATGGCTTGGAATAAGGATATTAAAGGTAAAACCCAGTCAGGTTCAAGAAATATTTTAAAGGTAATGCGGTTAAAACATGGGATTGAATTGGATGTAGAGTGTTAGGGAATGCAAGGAATGAAGGAGGGCTCCTGCATTTTTGGCCTGAGGAATACAGAAAACAGTGGTTTCATTCATTGAAAGTGGGACACTATGTAGAAACCATGAGGAAGTCTCATTTTGGAGATATTACATGTGAAATGTTTATTCAATACGTATGCAATATATTTGTATATTTACATATATGTCACTTATGTGATTGAAAGTATCAACCTAAAGATAATTGGTGAGGTCACACTAAGTAGAAAAGATATGTTGATGTCATCAGCATATACATGGTATTTAAAGCCCATAATCCAGCTGGGTATGGTGGCTCACGCCTGTAATCCAAGCACTTTGGGAGGCTGAGGCAGGTGGACTGCCTGAGATCAGGAGTTCAAGACCAGCCTGGCCAAGATAGCAGAACCCTGTCTCTACTAAAAAATACAAAAAAAAAAAAAAATTAGCTAGGCATGGTGGCAAGCACCTGCAGTCCCAGCTACTTGGGAGGCTGAGGCAGGACAATTGCTTGAACCTGGAAGTCAGAGGTTATAGTGAGCTGAGATCATGCCACTGCTGCACTCTAGCCTGGGTGATAGAGCGAGACTCAGACTCAAAATAAATAAGTAAATAAACAGTCCATAAACCAAGATGACTACTCAATGAATATGTGTGCTAAAGTAAGAGAGGACCTGAGACTGAGGCTCCATCTCCTCAGGTTGTGGAAGAGGAATTCAAAGTCAGTGGAGGATACAGAGAAACAAAGGCCAATGAAGTAGGAGGAAACCAAGAGAGGGCAGCAACTTGGGAGTTAATTGGAGAAAGTATTTCAAGGAGGGTGTAGGTGACAGTGTCTATTGATGGTGGTGTAACAAATAACAGGAAGATTGAGAATAAGTATAATGGCATCTAGCCTATCAGTGTTCTCCACAGGAAAAAGACCTCTTTCATTTTGTTAAACCCACTTCTCAAACTTGTTTGTCCTAACAGCACTTTTCTTGTTAATATCAATGACCATGCCTCAGAGTAGTCAGTTTGTAAAATGTTGGTCTAGACATAAGGAAAGAAGGACTGAACTCCCGTAACTCCTATTCTACCTGTTTCTTCCATTTTTGTTAAGAAAGCCCTAAGAAAATCATCAAGAAGACAAGATGGCATGCATTCTTGCAAATGTGTGTGGCCGTTCTGTCTGATTTCGATTGGGCAAGGCCTGGTTTCTTGGGCATGAGAAGACTTCACATAAGAAAATTAAGCCACAAGCAAAATCCAAACCACAGCATTCAGAGGTTCCCTTGTCACAAGCCAGGTCTGAAGTTTGGCAGGGGTGCCTGAGAGAACCTTATGAAGGGTGAGCAATACCTTGCCTGGCCTCAGCACTACCATCAGTTCCCAGAGTCCAAAGTTCTACTGTTACTTAGAGAAGTGTCAGGGAAAAAAAATTCTTTTCCAGATCATTGGCAAATGTTTACTCAGACCTATTTTTGGGTCATTAGCTCAACACTGCTGTCTGTTCTTCCCAAAGAATTAGAAGAGTGTTTCAAAACCACATTTATTTGCATCCTTTTCTTTTTATTCCTCTGTTGTCCTCTATTTGCTTTTACCACTTTCTCTGTCCTTCTTTATCTGTTCGGATTCAAGATGGATTGTGTCTGTCATGGCATGGAAAAGGCTTGTTGTAGCCAGAGCAAAGAGGAGTTGCTTTGCTATAGCACCGACCCTTGGCTTTCTTCGCAACCATTGCAAACGGCTGAGTCATTGCATACAATCTGCATAAAAACAGCTATGCAGCTGCAACCAACGTAGAAACCTCCACCGATCAAGACAGAGCCACTTATCCCTGTTTAATGTTATGCTCATGCTCACTAATGACACACTTTTTGTGAGACAGGATCTTTGCTATAAAAGCAAAGGACTGGGGATGCACAAGTAATGAAAATATAGCTGCAAGTTTCCATGCAGGTTGCTGTCACAACATTCTCATTGAATCCTTACAATCATTCCTTAAGGTACAATGTAAACATCATTATCCCCATTTTATAATTAAGGAAACTGAGGCATATTCGAAGTGATAGGACTTGCCCACACCAGTCACAACTGGGCTATCAGCTCAGGCCTTCCTTTCTCTCTGGCCCAGGGTTTTCACTTATGTTGACCTGAGGAGGGGTAGAGAGAGAAAAAAGAAAATAATTTCTGTCTTTTAAGAGCTTATAGTGTAGAATGGGAATTTACTTATGAACATGAATTGATATAAGATAAAATACCTATACCATTTTGGTAAAAATAGACTTCAAGCACATTTGTTTTTATGTGGTTCATATCTACTACACACCATGCTGGGCACTTTTCATGATCCTTGAAAGCCAAACAAGCTTGCCATGTGTCCTTTTATGTAAATAGAAAATGCATACTTTTTTCTTTACCTTCTTCTTTTTGTTAAAATTCCCCCTGAATGTCCTGTTCAGTGACACAGAATATTTCTATTGTCATTCTGGCCATAGACAAACATACCACATAAGAGTAATCAATATTTACTCCCAAATTATTTTTCCCAGATTAGAAAAGTACTGTTTTGATTTGACAGCTTAAAAAATTATATAAAAGTGCTATTAAAAATTATATCACTGAGAGTTGCATAAATAGAAGCTCTCTCATCATTTAAAACATCTTCCCAAATTTTTTTTTTTTTTTTTTTTTTCTGAGTCAAAAGGTCTCCCTAATTTGGCATCACAACTTGGACAGGGATGGAAGAAGCAGCTTTGATTTACCATAGCAAAATACAATATACTCTTGTTTTGAATTACCTTCAGAAAACTAGACATTTGGTCCTACAAAATCATGTTTCAACTGCAAAAGGTGGGGACGTCGATGTCTTGATGAACTGCAGTAAATATTAGATTCTTTTGGGAGGCTTGCTTCTCAGCTCCCACCAGAAACCTCAGTACTAAGTCAGGTTATATTTTAAATAAGGATGTTAGCCACTGTTTCCTGGATCTTCACTCAGGCTATGCAGAGAGGGGTGAAGGTAGCTTTTTTCCACCCACCCTATCTCACAAAGGATGATGGATGACCTTGGTGAATGTATGGTACTCTGGTCTTTTACGCATTCCCTCCTGACTTCAGAAATAAGGCAAAGGGATCAGGTATGACCATGGAATGAATGTGAAGTGGCCAAAGAAAGAAAGAGAAAAATAAGGAAGGAAGGAAAGAAGGAAGGAAGGAAGGAAGGAAGGAAGGAAGGAAGGAAGGAAGGAAAGGAAGGAGGGAGGGAGAAGGAAGGAAGAAAGGAAGGACAGCTTTCATCCTGTCCCCTAGGGAGCTTTTCCTGCTCACATATCACAACTTGAGTTAGGTGACTATTTATTTTCTTACAGCATCTCGTGCTTACTTCTATCAAAAAAAATCACAGCAATAATAGTCATAGCTACCACTGAGTCCTTACTATGTGCTATTTACATTTTCTATTTACTTATCTAACTGCTTTGTCAATATTAACTTACTTAATCTTTGTAATGACCCTCTGAAGGAAGTACTATTTTTATCCCAGGAAGGAAGGAAGAAAGGAAGGAAGGAAGGAAGGAAGGAAGGAAGGAAGGAAGGAAGGAAGGAAGGAGAAAGAAAAGAAAAGA